>NC_044070.1:10173793-10213793 GCF_902167405.1 Gadus morhua
AGAGAGAGAGAGAGAGAGAGAGAGAGAGAGAGAGAGAGAGAGAGAGAGAGAGAGAGAGAGAGAGAGAGAGAGAGAGAGAGAGAGAGAGGGAGAGAGAGAGGGAGAGGGAGAGGGAGAGAGAGAGTAGAGAGAGGAGAGAGAGAGAGAGAGAGAGAGAGAGAGAGAGAGAGAGAGAGAGAGAGAGAGAGAGAGAGAGAGAGAGAGAGAGAGAGAGAGAGAGGAGAGAGAGAGAAGTACACAGATACAAAGAGAGGGAGAGAGAGAGGAAGAGTTAATAGTGAAGGACAAGAGACGATAGAGAGGAAACAGTGAGGCTGAGAGATAAGGAACAATAGAGGAAAGAATAAGTGAGATTGGGGAGAATGGAGAACGAAATAGACAGAGAGGGACAGAGTAGGAGGAAACAGAGAGGATAAAGAGAGGGGATGACCAGAGAGAGGGAGAGAGAGAGAGAGAGAGAGAGAGAGAGAGAGAGAGAGAGAGAGAGAGAGGGAGAGAGAAAGAGAGACTGCCACCAGAAGCAGGCTTATTCCCCTACAGCAGCACATGAGTCGTTCAAAACCAGAGTAGCATGTCTCTAGTTGAGGTGTAGCCAGGTCGACAGACCATAATACCCTCCCTTCAGCTCCCAGACGGAGGGCTGGGGGGGGATGGGGGGGATGGGGGGGGGCAGGGCCCGGTGAGAGGCGGTGGAATCGTCTGATTTCCTCCCTCTACAGGGCCCCTCGCCTTTTTCCCTTTCCCCCGCGTTTCAGGAACTCCAAACAAAGCTTCTTAAAGGCCCAACGCGGGCCTGCCGCTCAATGGCTGCTGCCTCATCAAAGACACTGTACAAAGACCCCAGACCTGCACTTTATCCCCGGGGATTAACCCTGGCAGGAGGGCGGGGGGGGGGGGGGGGGGGGGGGGGGGGGGGGGGCTGTAATGGAGGTGGACCTGCACCTGCACAGAGGCCGTGGTTGCCGTGAGCAACGACAGAATGGCAACTAGAATTAGAATTCTTCGGAGCGCTCTGATCCCGCGGTGAGAATTCGGACCGCGGCGGTGAGCGTTTGTTATGCTAAGCGTCCCGGTCGTCGCGGCTACACAAAAGGGCTTGTTTTTCTGGCCTTGGATCTGGAGGTTGGTTTGTGGATGAAATGTCTTTAAGCCTGGCTAGCTCGGGTGGACGTTGGGCATGGTTAGCGTTGGCTAGGTTTAGTGTTTGCTGGGGTGAGGGTCGGCTGCTATTAGTAAGATTTGTTCCCTTTCCCCTCCTGAGAAGAGAAAAAGTGTTGCGTTGGAACAAACCCCCCAGGCTTTACCTGATACATGGGCATTTCCTGTTTGCTGTAGCCATGACAACGGCATATTCTGCCTCACTTCCCAGCCAATGGGAGGAGGGGAAGCCTGACTGCAGTGAGGGTGTTTGAAACTGGAGCACGAGGCCTCGGCGAGCTACATTTAACACTCCAACGACCGCGCGGCTACAGCTAACCCACATCGCTAGGCTAAGCGTAAGCTACGGGCCCCTAGCCTAGAAGGTCAGGGGTTAAGGTTAGTGGTTTCAGGGTCTGGACTGAGATCTGAAACTCGGATCACAGTGGTAAAGTAATTCTCAGTCGGTGCGTGTTACATTCCATCTAGCGGAAAAACAGCAGTGGTTGAATATGTGGAATATTCCTCTGGCTAGAAACCCTGATCTCTCTCTCTCTCTCTCTCTCTCTCTCTCTCCCTCTTTCCCTCTCTCTACTTCCTCTCCAGCTCACTTCTGAATTGACTTTATCGCTTTTTAAGCAGACTGGAGAGGAAGAGAGAGAGAGAGAGAGAGAGAGAGAGAGAGAGAGAGAAAGCGAGAAAGAGGGCGAGAGAAAGTGAGCGAGACAGAGACACAGACAGAGAGAGAGAGAAACAAACAACCCATTCTCCCCCTCCTGGTCATCAAGCAGGGACCTCTGATTATTTTCTTTCTGATCAGGTTAATGAAATGGGCCGTGTTACCATCAGCCTCGGTCAGCAGCGTAGGTGCAGGTCTTTACCGGTCCAAACCCGATCTAAATCCGGTTTTCACCGGTCCCAACTAGATCTGAATCAGTTGCCTCATTAACCCAAAGAAACCCTCGCTCTCCTGGAACATAGAGTACAGTGGAGCTCGAGCGCCCGCCGCATCATAAATAATACAGTGTGGAGATTTGGTTGGTCTGCGGCCCCGGAAAGACAAGGACAAAATTGCATTCTGCAGCATAATGCAGCACTGCTGCACGGCTGCATGCGCCGCTGCAGGTCGTCCTGCTCAGTCATGGCGGGGACCCGGCCCGTGATCGAATGTTTTGCATCTAAATGGGTCAGCCGGGCCGCTGAACCCAAGCCTCTTTATGCCCCGCGTGGCCCACCAAGCCACCAGACATCTGTCCAATTAAAAGGCGGGAAACGGAGAGAGGCACTATATTTAAAGTACCGGCCGTGCTTTGGGTCGGCTCATAGGGGTGGATAGTTATTAAAAACCCAGCTCTGTAATTTTGGCTTCTGCTGTGCGAAAGTCATATGCAATTGAGTCGGCGAACTGGGTCTGAAATGGGATAAAATTGTAAATTCTAAAGGGGTAATCCCGTGAGTGTAGAAACGTCTACACGGCCTGAATGATTCTGTCTTCAACAGTCCATCTAGGACAGCTCTACATTATCGTTTATAGACCGGCCATGTTTGTACACTTCAGGCAATGAGATTCACCTGTATGAATACACATTCAACCAACCGTGAGGGTGCTCAACATTTAGCGGTGTATTACTTGAAGTAGTGTTGCACTGTGTCCTGCCCTGCGTGGCGACATCAGTAGTTCTAATGGGTCTGGGTTGTACTGAGACATCTCTTGTTGCATGGAGAACAAGCAGACAGTCAGCGATTCATCCAGCGCACACATTCCTCTTCTGCCAAAAAAGGAAGTGGTCCATTGTGCGTTCATCCCAACACATAACTCAAGCGACGAGGCGCAGAGAACTTTTAGATCGGAAGAGCGATTTACTTTGGAGGGTAGAGAGATATATGCAATACGCATCGCGCTCTCTCTATTTCTCTCTCTCTCTGTCCGTCTCTCTCTATCTCTCACTCTGGCATCTTCCCTGATCAGTGTGCAGCCCTGGAAAAACACCAGCACCGACCAGGAACCTGGTGGTCTACCCGGGAGGTGGCGGTTTCGTGTGACCCAAGGGGGGGATCGTCTGACTGCCAGAAGGCAGACCTGAGCGCGGGGAGAGAGCCGGGGCCCCGTCGAGATGTAAAAGGAGAAGTCGCGTCACAACGCAACATTCAGCACACTAGCAACAAGCTCTCCCTGCGCCCGGGGAACCAGGAGATGCAAACACTTGCGATCCGCCGAAGAGACCGTCAACAGCCGAGGAGTTACGTCATGTGATCGGCATCAAGTTCAGACCACCAATAATCTCTTGTGTGCGACGGGCTTTGTGTTGAACAGGGAAACGCAAGTAATGACCAGCAGCAGCGGCAGGAACATGATCTAATATGGGCTTTCCTGTGTGGAATATGATCAACGAAAAATGTACTAGACCTCATACTGACACGTATCTACAACTAATATAGAAACGGAAGGGAATTGAAACCACAGGCAAATGAAAGTGGACAGACTATTCCCCTAACCCAACCATTATTCTCGCTCACATCGCTCGGCAGCTATTATGCTATTATTGAAGAATTACAAGTATTCACTGTTTGCATTACTGGATTGAATAGAATGTGAGGAAGAAAATCACAAACATAGAGGCCTACGCCATACATTTATAAAGCTCAAACAATTCTACACCAATATCATAATGACTATGTAATTAATGCTATACAAATAGATTGCTGTGTTGCAGTTTTCAATAAGTCAAATATAACTAAAAGATAATGTTTTCTTTCCGATATCTATATTCTGCAGGGCACCCTGAATGTGGGTTTACACAATTGATGAATAATAAGAAAGTTTAAGCATCTACTATAAGAAATAGTACCAGAAGAATAACAGAGAACGTTTAACTGTAAAATAGCAGGATTAAAATGGGCTATCAATTACATTCCAGATAGCTCCACTTCACATCAGCACCATTACAGTAAGGAAACTTCTTTACAATCTCCCTGCTGATGAACTCCGTTGAGTTTATCAGCAGGGATAAACTGGCCGCACATAGGGAGGAAGGGAGTACGGATGGAAGGAAGGAAGGGAGGGAAGACGGGAGGGGAGGAAGGGAACCTGGGTCAAGTGTTGGGAGATGGAGACAGGGGGGGCACCCCCTCTCAATGTCGGGTCCCCCCACCAGCCAAGGTTAACAAGCCGCTCATGTCTGCGTCTGGTAGGGAAAGGGTGGAGGTAGAGGGGAAGGGTGGAGGTGGGGTGGTGCAGACAGGGTGAAGCTAACGTAGCCCGGTCAATAGCGCCCGCGCACCACGCCATATTCCTAATACTTTAACGCACAACGTCTACAGACTGTATACAGTACCAGTGTATAACGTGCAGGTCGCTTTAAATGCAACACAAAGCGACAGTACGCCCAAGCATCTTTACATGCACAATAAATTGAAGCCAGACGGAAAAAGCTCGGGTGCGTACTAATCCGGCTGGCACCGCGCCGGAAGAGCCCGGTGTGGGCCGGCTTGGAAAATATGAGTTTTAATGGTGGATGTGGAGAGCAGTGGCGACCCAAAACCTGCGCACCGATATTCATAACCCGGCGCAAACGCAACGTAGCAAAACAACACAATCGCGCATACCTTTCTCTCCATCACTAGAGGGTTCTGGGCGACACAACAACGGGGGCTGCAGACAGCGGTGTTCCGAGGAGAGATGTCCGGCCCAGTGCAGAGCGCTACCTCACTTCTTCAACTTCCCCACGGCTTTCACTCTCTGGCGTCTCCGTCACTACTTCTCCATTACTGCGCTGAGACTTATTATCACTGACTGCTGCTGCTGCTGCTGCTGCTGCTGCTGCTGCTGCTGCTGCTGCTGCGGGGCCGAGGATGGAGAGAGAGAGATGGTGAAGCCTGGCTGGGTGCGAGGTGCGCATGCGCGGTCTCTGCTGGAGACGCGGTAGAATGAAACGTTACCAGCAGCAGGGAGCGTCGTCAAAGTACCTCCCGGAGTTGGACAAAACTGTGCAAAACACTTTCAACAGGACGGATGGTACTTCGTGGTGATTTCACAGATATCCTCCACAAAGGTTATGTTCGTATTTCATCACTGATCGGATAACATTCTTACAAATTATAATCGCAGAAACTCCGGGTTTCCCTCTAAATACATTCTATCTGAAGTATGCATTTCCATACATTAAGGCTTCTACAATGCGGTGACGGGTATAGAGGCCTACTGTAGGAAAATATGTATTGTGTAATTTAAATTGTGCATGCTGTATGTGCGTCCCCAGGTGATACTTCGTCCAGACAGTCAGAGTGCAAACCAACCCTTAACTCTGAACTCTCGACGTTAATCAACTTTTGAAGCCGTCATTATTACACTAGTGAACACTGGGTCACAAACCTGGTTTGTCATCCCATCAACCGTTTCAGTAGCTACCAACCATAAAAGGACGTCACGATCGGACTGGTTTACTCGTTAGTTATGTAAGAGTAGTGGTATATTAACACCGGAGAAGTTATCAACACAATTACCATGTCGATCCAAGCCTTGTACCTGGACAGACTTTCTGCTCATCATTCATCTAACACTTCCGCTTGGCCTAGTGTAGACATTCAGCCACTGTGATAGTATTATATAAGATACATTTTTAAAAATTTAAAACACATTTGGATGACCTGATTTGAGAGTATTCACACAATACTTAATAAAGAATTGCACATTTGTATTATAGACATAATATGAATGTATATGCTTTTGGTACACCATTAAAGGAAAGATAAACAAGGAAAAGAGAATTGGAGGCAGTCATTTTAATCCTGTATCAAGTACCAATACTACCCACTTATATGTCCACACTGTAATGTAATGCAGAGGTGCAACTGAAGCCTACACACACATCATGAACCATCACATCTACTTGCCCACGCACCCTCCCTGCCTAAAGCCGATCGGTCCAGAGACTGCCTCCTCTCCTCGTACAGAAGCAGAATAAACAGAACGACTCATCTCACTGTATTTCACTTTATTGTATTCTTGCTCTGTGTGCTCCACACGTAAAGCACCTTGGGTCCTGGTGAGAAGAGCCGTACAAATCGAATGCTTTATTATTGTTATAATAAAACTCGTTAAGCATGATGAACGACCACAGCCTCCTGTAGTGCGGTCTTCAGCACCACAGGGTGCCCTGGGTCCCTGTGTGTGTCTGTGGGGAGAAGATGGGCGACCCCAGCCGTATACACAGGGGGGTTTCATTGGGAGTCCCAGCGACATAGTTCAGGTGAGGGGGCCGACCGGGCCCGGGCGAGTTTGGCGTTTTAATCCTGGACATCAAAGTAATCGATGACCGGTTCCTCCTTCACGGTCTTGGACCAGCTGCCTGCAGAGCTCTCCACCCTGCCAGGACACAGAGCACGCTCAGTAGGTAGGTTTACATCCGACGGGGCAACACAATCACTCTCACACGTCTGGAGATGACCTCCCCACAACAAGGATATCACAAGATAGAGTACCTTTACAGGTGAGACCTCACGCGATGAACTCATTAGACCAGGTGAGTTTATACAGGTATATAAAAACAGGTGTGTTTATACAGGTCTATAAACCAGGTGTGTTTATACAGGTAATCAAACCAGGTGTGTTTATACAGGTCTATAAACCAGGTGTGTTTATACAGGTAATCAAACCAGGTGTGTTTATACAGGTAATCAAACCAAGTTTGATTATACAGGTGATGAAACCAGGTGTACTTGTACAACTCGGGTTTATTCATACAGGTGATGCAATACCTGCTGCTGTGTTGTTTGATGTGGGCAATAGGGGGCGGGGCTCTGGTGCCGCCCTCCCTCTCGATGAGTGATGTCAGTGTGGAGGCGGGGCATGAGGCCTTCCCCCTAAGGAGAGAAGGAAGCCTGATCAATGTCCTGCCATATTGTCATGACGTCATCGTTTTGATTTGTCGATTAACTACAGTCTCCGGGCTGCCTTCTGGATCTGGGTCATGTGACATCGACGTCAGTAGTCTCACTTGCGGTAGACACAGGGAGGGTCCGCAAACCCCTGTGCGTTGCGTCGACGTGGAACCATAAGTAAGCATTTAGACCAGGGAGAGGACGATGACTGTTTGATTCTCCACATTGAGATCATTATCCTAAGACATAAATCTTCTGAAGAAGAATGCTCTAAATCTTGCAACAGAAAGTATGGTTTCACCTTCATCCTCTTCTCATCCTCTTCCAGACAGACATGTCTCTTATTGGAACGCCTCCAATATGACCGAATTAAAATCAATGAATTAAAGTAAGAGAATCAACCATGTACACAGGGCTTGTTGTTATCCTGCAAGAGCCAGCGCATAAAGGATTGAACATTGTGTCTTGGCTCTATGGGAAAAAAGGACTTGGAAACTCAACCTGTGGGTCTCCGGAGACTACTGGTTTATATCCACCAGCTATTGATATTTTATGTTTGACTCTTTATACGCACAATATCCGACTGCCTAACGATTCATAGTCACGAGCAAACTACCCCTTGATACTTCCCTGGGATATATAGTGAGTAATGATGAAAGAAGTTTAATCATAATAATTTCATGACCTAAAAATGGGGAAATTGGCCAAAAAAGGTTGGCAACTACTGCTCTAAGGCAAATAAATGTTCAAACAAATAAAAGCATTCCATTACACCAGTACATCCATTAAACGTGTTAGCTTAATGGGAGGAGGAGGAGGAGGAGGAGGAGGAGGAGGAGGAGGAGGAGGAGGAGGAGGAGGAGGAGGAGGAGGAGGAGGAGGAGGAGGAGGAGGAGGAGGAGGAGGAGGAGGAACAGCAGCAGCAGCAGGACGACTTACTTGTAGGCGGTGATGACAACGTTACGTTTGGGTTCACTGTCGTAGCTGACGCTCTCCACGCCGTATGCCTCCGCCAGCTCGTGGACCAACTTCCTGTGCTCGCGCTTCATGGGCTGGAAGCTGTGGCTCCTCTTTGGCTGCTTGCTCTGCAGACATGCCATTGGTTCAATTTAAGTTACAGTAAAGTAGTACTATGATAGGATTGGGTGTGGGCGGGGCCTACAACAGGATAGATTATGCAGTCTGCCTTAACGTCATGTTTTCATTCTTGTGAAGAGCAGCAATTATTCATCGACAGTTAAATTCGTTCAGTTAAATCATCGTCGTCTAGGGGCTTCAGAGATCTACATAAAATATGCTTTTCTTGGAGGAAAAGAGCCCCAAACCAATAGAAAGAAGGAACACATAGGACCAGACCAGTGATGGCTAGGAGACTTGAGGGCATCAGTACACAAATATATATGTTTAAGTATGTAGTACATATTTATATAGTAGTCTTATTATGTTGGAACTGTAAACACTGATTAGGAGCAACAGGGAGAAGGGCAAGCTAAAAACCAAGCCCTCTGCCTTCAATCATTCATAATCACATTTCTTCAATTTGTAATCTAATTTCTCCCATATATAATCACATTCCCCATTTATAATCGAATTCCCCATTTATGATCCATGAGTCTGGTGGTGTAGTGAGAGTGAAGGAGAGTCAGATGGTGTAGGCAGAGTTTGGTATGGTAGTGAGAGGGATGGAGAGTGTGGTGGTGTAGGGAGGGTGTGGTGGTGGTGTAGGAAGAGGGTGGGGGTGGTGTAGGGAGGGTGTGGTGGTGGTGTAGGGAGAGGGTGGTGGTGGTGGTGTAGGGAGGGTGTGGTGGTGGTGTAGGGAGAGGGTGGTGGTGGTGTAGGGAGAGGGTGGTGGTGGTGTAGGGAGAGGGTGGTGGTGGTGTAGGGAGAGGGTGGTGGTGGGGTAGAAAGAGGGTGGTGGTGTAGGGAATGAATGGGGTGGTGGTGGTGTAGGAAGAGGGTGGTGGTGGTGTAGGGAGAGGGTGGTGGTGGTGTAGGAAGAGGGTGGTGGTGTAGGGAATGAATGGGGTGGTGGTGGTGTAGGGAATGGGGTGGTGGTTGTGTAGGAAGAGGGTGGTGGTGGTGTAGGAAGAGGGTGGTGGTGGTGTAGGAAGAGGGTGGTGGTGGTGGTGAAGAGGGTGGTGGTGGTGGTGAAGAGGGTGGTGGTGGTGGTGAAGAGGGTGGTGGTGGTGGTGAAGAGGGTGGTGGTGGTGGTGAAGAGGGTGGTGGTGGTGTAGGGAGAGGGTGGTGGTGGTGTAGGGAGAGGGTGGTGGTGGTGTAGGGGTTGGGGTGGTGTAGGGGTGGTGGTGGTGTAGGGGTTGGGGTGGTGTAGGGGTTGGGGTGGTGTAGGGGTTGGGGTGGTGTAGGGGTTGGGGTGGTGTAGGGGTTGGGGTGGTGTAGGGGCTGGGGTGGTGTAGGGGTTGGGGTGGTGTAGGGGTTGGGGTGGTGTAGGGGTGGTGGTGGTGTAGGGGCTGGGGTGGTGTAGGGGCTGGGGTGGTGTAGGGGTTGGGGTGGTGTAGGGGCTGGGGTGGTGTAGGGGTTGGGGTGGTGTAGGGGCTGGGGTGGTGTAGGGGCTGGGGTGGTGTAGGGGCTGGGGTGGTGTAGGGGCTGGGGTGGTGTAGGGGTTGGGGTGGTGCATAAGGAAGTCCTCCTACCTTGTTAGCCAGTTCCACAAGGTTCTTCACCTCCTTCTCCACGTCGCTTACAAACTTCAGCTCCTTCCTGCACAATAAGGAACCAAGAGTCGCAGCAGTGGTTAGTCATGAAAGCAGCTGCAGTAGCCGGAGGTAGATCTAGACGTAGCAGTTAGAGGTAGTTGCAGCATGGTGCGGGACCTTGCGTCTTCCTTGAGGCTGTCCGTGTACTTGGAGGCGGAGCGGGTGTTGAAGGGGTCGGCGGAGGTGTCAATCTGCAGAGCCTCGGCCAATCGTCTGTTCCGCTCAAACGTAGCGCACTCTAGGTCACACTCCAGTCTGTAATGATAGTTATTACAGAAACAAATTATTAACGCAACCGCCACTTCAAGTAATCAATTCCTTTTTGGTCAAATGAACAACTCTAATAATAATAATAATAATAAAAACAAATTATATAGTGACATTGTTGGCCTTTTAATTATTTTTTTAACTAACATAAATCCAACCTGGTTAAGGCGAAGGTTATCATTTGATAACCTATAGTGTTTTAATAAACTACTCATTTAAATAAAAGTTGAACTGTTAAAAATACAATCATTCCATTCATTTCAGGCCTTATAAATAATCAACAGTGTTTGTCAGAACCCTATTGTGTTTCCATCTACCTGGTCTGCTTCATCTCCTTCTTGGTGATGAACTGGCCGATGTCCACCGACTCCCCCAGCTGCATGTCAGACAGCTTGCTGGCCATGGCAATGGCTGCATACCTGCAGTACAGACAACCGTACAGACGTCAACGTGAGCACAGACCCATGCAGTTCAGACGTCAACGTGAGCACAGACCCATGCAATAAGACACCACAGTAAAGACGTTAACATGATGACAGAAAACTGCATTACAGACACCACAGATCAGACCTTACAACCTTAAAATAGAAACCAAGACAGACACCAGAGAAGAGGCCAACATGAGTTCAGAGAAACCACAGTACGGTGTCTGCAAGAGTGAAGACACCGGCTGTACAAACCCGACAACAGGCTTAAATACCACAATACAAATACCACATTAAAACTAGACTACAAGAAACAATCTCAATTACACTATTATTTCAAACGCATTTGATATACAGACTCAAAAGTACCAAAGTAGAGTCAATGTAGGGGGCTTTGTCAAGGAGTACACACAGCAGTACAGACATCTCATTGGGCTTTATTAAAGGGCCGATGTTAAAGTTCATTAGGGAACCTTTAACTTTCCAGCATTTCACCAGTCAATGCAGTACGGACACAGCAGGGCAACATGTAAATACCAAGAACAGACAGCACAGACCTCTGATAGGAACTGGCTGCCTCAGGACACATCACAGTCTCCTTTCTGCGACCACACTCGCACTGCAGCGCCACCTGCAGGGGGAGCAACAACATGCATCAAATCGTGGCTTTCATTCATTTTTATTTTCTAAATAGGAAATATGATTGGCTATGATGTAACTGTGTAATTGAGCCAAAGGAACCGATAAGGGTCTATCAAATTGATGATTTAGGCCAGTCACAACCTACTGACTTTGAAACTGAACATGGCCATTTATTTAGATAAAAAATGACCACATCCTGTCTACTAGATGTACTGTTTCTCAGACACAAGATGATTCCGTAGTTGCTGTGAGCTGCTTCCCTAGCCAGCTTAATACATGGTGGAACAGTGGCTACAATGGCGGTCAATGATAATCTTGAGGTTCAGGCAGCCAGCACCAGAGGATCGGCTACGGAATCAACCATTGGAACACACCCCAGACCAGAAGTCCACAGTGGGCGGGGCTCACCTTGGTGGTGCAGGGGTTGCGGGGGCAGCTGCTTCCTGTGTGGCAGGGGGCGGCGCAGGGGTGTCCGCAGTCGGACCGTGCGATGGCACAGGGCTGGCTGCAGCCCCCGTCCACCAGACAGTCGCCACGGTGACAGATGCGCCTGCACTGGTGCATCTGGCAGGGCAGCGTCTTGTTGCAGGCCAGCCCACACGAGATGTCCTGCAGGTGGCACGCGATGTTGCTGCGTTGCTGCAGGACACCACCAGACAGTTAGAAAACAGTCCCCATGACGACAGGTCAGCTGACTAGACGATAGAGGGTCGCCGTGAGACTACATCACTTGGTGAGTCTGTCCCCTAAGCGACAACCAGTCTGTCCCCTCGAAGACTACACATCTATCACCTAGAAGACTACACATCTGTCACCTAGAAGACTACACATCTGTCACCTAGAAGACTACACATCTGTCACCTAGAAGACTACACATCTGTCACCTAGAAGACTACACATCTGTCACCTAGAAGACTACACATCTGTCACATAGAAGACTACACATCTGTCACCTAGAAGACTACACATCTATCACCTAGAAGACTACACATCTGTCACCTAGAAGACTACACATCCGTCACCTAGAAGACTACACATCTGTCACATAGAAGACTACACCTCCGTCACCTAGAAGACTACACATCTGTCACATAGAAGACTACACATCCGTCACCTAGAAGACTACACATCCGTCACCTAGAAGACTACACATCTGTCACATAGAGCAGTGGTCCCCAACCCCCGGGCCGCGGGCCGGTACCGGTCCGTGGGTCATTTGTTACCGGTCCGCAGAGAAAGAATAAATAACTTACATTATTTCCGTTTTATTTATTAAACGATGAATGATGTTTTATTTTGAAAAATGACTGTAGTCCCTCTGTTACATCCGTCTATGACGCTCTCTTGTCGCTTGTCTCGGTTACGCGATAGGTTGCCGCTCAATAGAGATTTCTCTCAGAAACGAAAGTCACCGCTTGCAGCACATTTCAGTGACGAGGAATGGGTTGCAGAACTCGCTTACTTGGGCGACATGTTCAACCTGCTCAATGAACTCAATCGGTCACTTCAGGGGAAAATGACAACTGTCTTCCAGTTGGCAGATAAAGCCAAACTGGATTTGTGGGGACTGCGCGGGAACAGAGGCATATCTGACATGTTTCAAACATTCGCGGGGATTTTGGAAGAGACTGAGCCCGAGCCTTCATTCACCCAGCTGGTGCACGATCACCCGTCTTTGCTTTTAAACGAGTTTGAGCACTACTTCCCAAACACAAAAGACCCACGAACTGCCAAGGAATGGATCCGCGACCCATTTGTCAGCAAACCAGGGGAATCCAGCATGTCTATGCAAGACGAAGATCAACTGCTGGAGATCGCAAATGAAGGCGGCCTTAAAAGTATGTTCGAAACAACAACTCTGCCTGTGTTCTGGATTAAAGTCACAGCAGAATACCCCGAGATCGCCACAACAGCACTGAAAACCCTGTTGCCATTACCGACATCCTATTTGTGTGAAGCGGGATTTTCTGCAGTGACAGCAACCAAAACAAAATGACGGAGTAGGCTGGACATAAGCAACACACTTCGGGTGTCATTGTCTCCCATTACTCCCAGATGGGACAGTCTCGTTGCAGAGAAACAAGCTCAGGGCTCCCACTAACATTAAACCGGTCCGTGGCGCAAAAAAGGTTGGGGACCGCTGACCTAGAAGACTACACATCTGTTACCTAGTATACTACACATCTGTCCTCTAGACGACTACAAGTCCGTGTCCTAGAGGAAAACAAGTCGGTCACCTAGAGGAAAACAAGTCTGTCCTCTAGAGGACAGACTTGGCACCATGGCAACAGTCAGTTGTTGACCACTTGGACACACACAAGTCACTGAGACGGCAGAGTCGTATTGTAAGACGGTCAGACCCTCAGGTCACACGGGTGTGAGGGTGTTCTCCCCACCTCGTGTTTCCCCATGCACCACTTCTGGGTGAGGTAGGTGCAGGGCGGACAGCGCTCCTCACTGTGGCAGTTGTGGAACACTGTGGCGAGGATGGAGACAGTTGTAGAGTTTAATGGACGAACCCAGCATTTGATACAATGGTAGCAGTCGCTCTCGGCTGTCTGCTCATACGATAGAGTTCTGCTTCATATGGGTGCTTGATTTTTTTTTTTAAGTTAGAGATGCAGCCACCACACACGTATGAGGCACTACTGTGAATATAAATCATAGACGACAGAGGGTCATGTGATCGTGGCGTCATGTGACGTACCTTGGTGGTCACACTCGTGCCTCCGGGTGCACAGGTTCTTACACTCTGGGGGGAGAGTCCCACAGGCTATAGGCGGGTACAGGATGGTCTGTCCACAGTGGCATGCCAGCTCCTCAAAACCTGAACACACACACGATTTTTAATGATGAAACAGCCCTCCGCTCAGAATGAATGTTCTATCATCTCTGTGCTGCCGGGAGCAATGAATCACAACACGCAACCGAGAGGTTACCTGACCGTTAAACCATTTGTTATCTATTCGTTTAACAAACACTTCCCAAAGTTCAGATTCATATCAGTACAGAGACGCACCATTAAGGAGCAGGTAGGGGTTAGACAGTAGAGAGACAGGTCATTAAGGAGCAGGTAGGGGTTAGACAGTACAGGGATAGGTCATTAAGGAGCAGGTAGGGGTTAGACAGTACAGAGACAGGTCATTAAGGAGCAGCTAGTGGGTAGACAGTAGAGACAGGTCATTAAGGAGGAGGTTGGGGTCAGGGGTAATCTTGCTCTACGATGACTACAGGTAGACATTGGGGTTTGAATCCCAGAACCACCATCCTGCCCAGAAACAGATGGGCATTGCCGAGTTGGAACCCAGCAGTGATTTCCAGAGCAGAAAGCCTGTTAAAGTAATGACAGACTTCCTGCGGCTTAAACGAAGCGGTACTCACTGGCCTGCCAGCAGGGGTCACAGTTGCCACGGTGACAGGGTTCCTGGCAGCGGTGGAGGCCACAGCCGAGTTTGTGACTGCAGATCTGGGGACACCTGTGGTCCACGCTCTGGAGGAGAGACACACAGGGACACCTTAGGGTCTACCTCCGTCCTTACAGAAACACATGCAAACTCCCGGATATACACTCGCTCTGTGATCTCCTCTTGACCAAACAGAACTACACGTGTGACCAATGCTTCCAAGAAGCAATGAACTCCCTATATGAGAAAATCCCACAAACAACCGGAGTGGCTAACATCATCATGTGACCGCATCGTTAGGGAACAGGTAAACATCCAACTCATCCAGGAACTTGATGAGGCATGGTCACAAAAAAACAACAACACTATTTTCTTATACACTGTCCATTATACGTGCAATATAAAGTGTGAAGATGTACAGCAGTATTACGGCCAATGGAACAGCATAACGTTAGTCTTCCCATGAATCAGATCACAAGAATATGCCTTCATATTTCTCAGGCAACCACGTTGATCGTATGGGCTGTTCATCAGTAACTGGGCACCTCTTGTTCAGTACGTAGGAGAACTCTACTCACCACACAACACAAATCGTTGCATTTGTGTCTTCCACAGGCCCGCTTCTTCATGCAGCGCTTCTCACAGGTGAATATGAGCTGCTCTGCACACACAAACAAACAGACACATTGTAATGGCGGTCTGATACTACTACTTCTACCAATTTTAACTATAGTCAGCCCAGAGGAAGCGGTCCAAAGGAGCTCCAGTCATTTATATTATGTAACAGCTCAATGTTTGTGGCATGATATAAACAAAAAATACATTCACTGGTCAACATCAGTTAATGTTTATAGAACCTTTATCTAGCTAGTCAAACATTCACTAGTAAATAATGATATTAATATCTTTATTTGTTTGGCCTCTTAATAAAATAACTCACCTTCTTTGGAAATCGTTGCACACGGGACTTCCTGTAAAATTATGAAGTTTCAGGTTTAGTGTTTATAGATCTCTTTAAAAGTAATGCATTTACCAGAGTGCCCAACAGCAAGGCACAATAAAGCAGCACATGAAGGTAAAATAAGGCAGGGATCGAGGTGTTTCATATCGTTGTGATGTCATCAAACCGGGACACTGAAACAGCAGCTCTAGCTCTCACCTTGGCCTTGGAGCCGCAGCGACACTTGATGGAGGAGAAGAGGGAGCAGGGGCCACACGGCCCCTCATGGCACAGGGCCTCGCACATATGGATGATGTCTGGAGGAGCAAAAGTCTCCTCGTCAACCGCCTGAACCACACACAACCCCCACACATGGACGATGTCTGGCGGAGCATGAGTCAACCGTCTGAACAACTCCTGAACACCACACACACACACACACACACACACACACACACACACACACACACACACACACACACACACACACACACACACACACACACACACACACACACACACACACACACACACACACACACACACACACACACACACGGTTGAAAGCTGTATCCCTCAGCCTGTCTACCTGTGTCCGTCTGTCTGGTCTCACCGTTGGATCCGCAGGGCAGGGGTTTGCTGCAGCTCTTCCCACAGGAGGGTATGGGGTCGGTGCAGGTGTGGCGCTCAGCGTAGCCCAGCTCCAGGAGCTTAGCCAGGGGGGTCTGCCCACAGGGGCAGCTCTTCACCAGGCTGGGGGAGCGGGGGCAGGCCTGGCAGGCCCCAGAGTGGCACGGCTGCTGGCACTGGTGGAGCGCACAGCCCAGGGTCCTGAGAGCACAGAGCCAGTCAGGATGAACAGAGTCGGGGGGGGGGGGTCTACCGACTCCCTGACCATCGGTTCTCGCCCCTGGTCTACAGTCTGTGTCTGTCGGCAGGTGTCTGTCGGCAGGCATCCATGAGCAGGTTGCCCCCTAACCTCTAGCTGCTCCTTAATGGAGTTCTACACTTAGGAGTAAGATACCATTTAAAAAGGACAAGCTTTGTCCCAACATATTTTCTGAGGCGTACAGCAGGCCCTAACTCAACCTAATTCTACTATTAGTAAACGACGTACTTCCCACAGGTCTTCTGACAGCTGAAGTGTCCGGTGCCATCGGAAGCATCCCTGTCCGTCCCACAGAGAACCTGCCGCTCCACCGCTCCACAGTAGCACACTGCAACCAGACAGAGAAACACACCCAGCACCAGTGGAGCCCCGTCTCAATACAGTATGGAAACGGTTGCGACGTCAGACTGCCCTGACTAAACTTACAGGTGTGGTAGAAAGGCCGATTTCTATCACTTCAACTGAATTAAAGAGTCGAAGGAATCGAGGAGTCCAGAGCAAGAATGGCAGAAGACTTTATTGTTACCCGTGAACACCCAACAACAAGGCCGAACAGGATGTTTACATCCCTTGTTCTTTCACACCCATCCCAAGCTATATTGGCTCTTGTTCCCAATATGGTTTTCCCGCACACAGAATGCTTAATAGTTCTCCTTTTATGGTAGGACCGGTCAGTAATTCCTTCATTTGAGATACATTGTTTACATTTGCAGCTGGCCTAGACTTTAAGTTGACGTCAGTGCACCCTGACGCCTTGTTCACTACACTGGCAGCACACCATAAATAGGTTTGGAACAGACTCTCCGGCGCCGTGTCAAATCTCACCTATGGGGGAGAGTGATTTAGCTACTTTCCACTATTAATGTATTTATATGATATATT
This sequence comes from Gadus morhua, assembly GCF_902167405.1. Classification (NCBI taxonomy): domain Eukaryota; kingdom Metazoa; phylum Chordata; class Actinopteri; order Gadiformes; family Gadidae; genus Gadus; species Gadus morhua. The sequence goes on from NC_044070.1 coordinate 10,190,974, forward strand.
CGCCTGATAATAATCATAATTTGCCATAAAATGTAGGGGTTAATTTCTCGCATAGAGGCAGGGTCCAAAATGAACTTGAAGAAAATCAAGGTGTTGGACCCTTCCTTACAGCTGTAATGTCAGCCTCACCTGGCTAACCTTACAGGTGTAATGTCAGCCTCACCTGGCTAAGCTCACAGGTGTAATGTCAGCCTCACCTGGCTAAGCTCACAGGTGTAATGTCAGCCTCACCTGGCTAAGCTCACAGGTGTAATGTCAGCCTCATCTGGCTAAGCTCACAGGTGTAATGTCAGCCTCACCTGGCTAAGCTCACAGGTGTAATGTCAGCCTCACCTGGCTAAGGTCACAGGTGTAATGTCAGCCTCACCTGGCTAAGCTCACAGGTGTAATGTCAGCCTCACCTGGCTAAACACAGGATTCATGTAGAGTTGGACTGACCTTGCTGGACCTCCAGCTGGCAGGGTTGGCAGGTGCCTGCGTGGCACACCTGGGCACAGGTGTGTTGGGTACAGTTGAGGATGGCACCGCACACGCTGGTACACTGCAGCACCGCGGCCTGGCCACATCGCACTGGCTGGCTACAGACAGGAAGAGGAAGTATGTACCGATGTTAGGACACCACTGGTTTCACACGCCACTGGTTTCACACGCCACTGGTTTCACACGCCACTGGTTTTACACGCCATTGGTTTCATACGCCACTGGTTTCATACGCCACACTACCATGACGGCTGCCTCCCTTCCCTTGTTCTATTTTGGCTTGGGCCGATAGTGTCGGTATGTTCCATCAATTCTGTTCAGATGGCAAGCTGCGAGTCTGCTAGGTACAAGGCCTGCTCTGATCATGTGGCGGTATACCGACTGGAGATATGTGCACTAGACAGGGAGCAGTTCAAACCAGCCCAAGACCAAACACACCCAGGAGTCTTTAGGATATAGATTCACACGCCAACACTACCATGGTTCGATCTACCATTAATAGCAACCCGATGAATTTGAATATGGTCTAATTATAATATGATTAAGGGCTCAACACAGACTGTAATGGTGATTGATTACCTGGTTTTCCCACAGAGGCAGGACTTGGTTACAAACGCTGGGCACTGTGGACACGGACCAGGGTGACACAAGCTGGGGAAAGGGAGAGACATACCGACACAGAGCGAGGGGGACAGAGAAACACAGAGGAAACAAGGGACATGGAGACAAGGACAGAGGAATCCAAATACAGCAACAGTCAGAGTGAAACCGAAAGAAAGGAACAGAGAGAGGGAGAAGGGGAGGGAAAGAGAGGCAGAGAAATGCAGAAAGAGAAAGACAGACAGAGATAATTATTTAATAATGCAGGTTAAAGAACAGCCCCATGATTATAGTTGTAGTTGTAGTTCTGGTCGAGGGGTTGGGGTGTTGTAGACTCACATGTTACAGGAGTGGGGGCAGTCGGCTCCGGTCCTCTTCTTCCCACATAGGTCTCCACAGCTGTGGGGGATCTCACTACGCTGCCACTCGGGATTGGTCACTTTACCTATCAATCACACATCAAGCCAAATAGAGAGCTGAATGGAGTCTGGAGGGGGAAGGCTGTTTATTACAGGAATGGAATATTGAATAGGGATATTTATGTGAGGTCTAAAGAAGAAAGACAGAACCAGCTGTATCACCACTGAGCCCGTTAAGCATGTGGTTTATTCCTGTGAATAGGGAGGATGATGACCACATACCACAGAAGCAGATGTAGGACGCAGGCTGCTTCGGAGCAACGTTCTGGCACGCAGGACAGCGCCAGCCCTCCGTAGAGTCTTCAAAACAGAGTCAAGCTAGCACTTAGAGAGCAACCAAACACAGCATTGACAGCGAGATGCATCAACAGCATCACCTCTTGTGAGATTGGGTTATTGCAGTTGCTGTTCTGGATGGATGGATGGATTAGGGATTCAAGTTATTCAGTTATATCTTACCCTCCCAATCCACCAGCTAACCAAGAGACATCATATGGTGAAGCAAGGCATCACAGAGGAGGCAGGGATGAGTAGATAGGTACCTTTACATTTACAGGTAATGTGGTCTTATAGGAGGACTGCTCGGCTAGGAAGGGAACCCTAACATTAACGGATGGATCAGCTTCCCAGGCCACACTAGAGAAGAGGAAACCAGAATGACCAGCGGAGAAGAGGTTACCTTCAGCCTGAGAGGCAGGGGACCTGGCCCACTTCTTGATGCAGTTGAGGTGGAAGACGTGGTAGCAGCCATGGCAGCTCCACACCGGCGACATGAGGCGGATCACATCACAGCACACCATGCACTCGTACTTCTCCTGGGAGAGCTGCTCTATCAGACAACCTGTAGGGGAGAGGAGGGCTCACTTCACCACCAGTATCCATTCAACTGGTCTACCACTCACCACCAGTATCCATTCAACTGGTCGACTACCACTCACCACCAGAAACCAGTCAGCATAACCTAGCCACTCCCCAACAAGAACCAGCGAACTAATGTCACCTCCTAACTCTAAAGGCATCATCTTAAATCTGAATGTGACAATTTTAGAGAAAGTATCTGCGGCGTAGCATTTGAGTACCAGCCACAACAACCGAAACAATAAGAAGAAGTAGGGAGATGAGAGCTCCTCCTCTCGTACCGGTCTGAGACTCCTTGCTCTTGGACGTGTTGTCCCACCTCTCCTGGGCCGGCTTCTGGTCCCGCTGGGGGGCTCTCCGCTGCCCTCTGTCCTTATCCTTTCTCTCCTCTGCCTGGGGGGGCTTGGGGCGCCCTGGGTCTTCCGGGCTGCCTTCCCTCCTCTCCGCCCTGCCGTCCTCCCTCTGAGCCTGGGGGGGCTTGATGGGGCCCGAGCGGCGGGGGGGGGGGGCCTGGGATTGGAGGTTCTGCTGGAGAGGAAGAAGGCGATGGACGCTCTGCTCGGGACCTTTCCGGCTCTTCTGGGTTCTCTCCCGCTGGTCTGAGTGGTAGTTCTTCCCTTTGGTGCCGGCAGAGCCCAAGCCTTCGGCTGTATCCTTGTCTTCCTGGCTCCATCGTCGATCCTCGTTTCCATGGTTCCATCGTCGATCCTCGTTTCCGTGGTTCCACTGCCCGTCATCGGAGCCATGGTTCCGTCGTCTCTCAGAGTTGCCGTGGTTCCACTGCTGTCTATCCTGGTTGCCGTGGTTCCACTGCTGTCTATCCTGGTTGCCGTGGTTCTCATCCTGGTTCCTATTGTAACCCTGGTTTTCCTGGTTCCGTCTGAAATGCGCCTCTTCCCCCCTCTTGTCCTCCGACTCTCCTCTTCCTCCTCTCTGCTCCTGGGAAAACCTACCGGATCGTTTTGGTCTGCTGTTTGGGGGTTCGTTGGCGCGTGCCGAGCCTCTGGTTCCCTCCTCTCTGCGCCAGCGAGCCTCCCCTTCGTCAGGCCTGTCTACAGGGTCTGACCTAGTGTAACCAGCACCCCTAGTGCTGGTTCCCCTGTACGTACCAGGTTCCCCTCCAGACCTCGGCCACCTTTGGCCAGCAGGACCTCCGCTATAACCTCCAGCACCATGGTAGCCATGTCTGGATCCACCTCTTGCAATACCTCTACCACCCCGACCTCCAGCCCCTCCCTGGGCCCAGCCACCATCTTCTACTTGGTGGGCCGGTGGTGGGGTTTGGGTTCGAAGGGTGGCAGGGTCATGATCACGGGGTTGTTTAGGACGCTGTTGAGAGTAACCGTGATGTCTGGGGTGACCGTCGTAAGAGCTGCTGTTGGTTTCTGGGTAATTCCGCCTGGACCGGCCTCGCCTCAACCCACTAAAACTATGGTCCCGATCCTCAGGACCCCTCACAGGAAGGCGCTCTGGTGGCTCTGAGGAGAGATTCAAAGCAAGACACTTTAGATGGGATCAAGTGTCTTCCCTAGTTAGCCATTTAGAATTAATTAAGTAAGTAACAGATAATAACACCCTAATAACAGAGGGTTTGATCAGGTTCGTTGAGTTGATTACGTACATAATTATCTGGGATATATGGCTTGCGGTGCCTTATTGCGCAAGAGGACATAAAACGTTTCCTGAAGGTACAATGCTATTAACTTACAGATAGCAAACAGGCTGAGACCGGCTGCAGTGAATGATAAACTACAATGACAAAAGCTACAAACGCCCAGGCTTAGACTCGTCGATAGTTACTTAGTTGTCTATACAGTGGTCAGTACATTGAAATCCATGGCTCATTTCCTTTGCAGCTAGCACAATTCAGTAGGATGCCATGACAACAGCGAATACCTGATCATCTATTGATTCCGAACATTGTACAACCATAGTTATAAACATACCATTTATATTTGACGCTGCGAATCATTATACCAATACTAGCAGTAAAACAATGCCCAGCACAATCAGTTGCAAGTTGTTTCACCTTGTTGGCTATCCCAGAAAATATCGACAGAATAGTCTGATGGTCAGGGTGCTAGGAGTCCCAGCAGAAAGGGTCTAACCAGAATCACTCCAGGTCTCTTCGGATGAAAGCGACTGACAAATCACTAAAAAGAGTCAGAAACTTGGTGGCTAACGTTAGCTAAAAGTTACATTTAGCGGCTAACGGTAGCTTGCTGGCTAGTTTATATCATAATTAAAACAAGGAGCCCATCTAAGCTATGAGAAAACTTTTTAATCAAACGTTTACAATGGGTTATGATGAAATAGTCAAAGGGAATCGTGAAACTTAGTGGTCAGTTGTTAAAATGAAAAGGTTACCTGACGAGCCCTCTGCCATTCAGCCGACTATAATTCACTCCTTTAGCTTCATACACTGTAGGCTGTATTAGACACAGAAGTACAACTGATTAGTTATTCCTCAAAAACATTAAAATTACTAATCCAATGGCACAGTCATAAAAACATAATTATTTCAAAAGGAAAGCACGAAAGTACCATTCGCTCCACCTGCTTCCAACGCGACTCCCTGACGTCAGGCATCAGCCTGTGCTGCTGACACTCTTCCGGTAGATCCTTAAAGGGGAAGTTATAACAATTATGGATAAAATCATCAGAATTTTATATAAAGTATTAAAAAGAAACAGTTACTTTCAGAAAGTGGAAAAAGATATGCAGCGGTTGCACTTAACAAATCAAAGATTCAGAAACCGGAATATACTTCGGTGAATGCCCGCAAGGTGTCGCCATTTAACGGAGGTTCTACAATCCTTTCACTGTTAATATGCTGTCAAAATAACAGACAAATTGAATAAATAAAAATCTCTGCAAAACTTCTTGCGTATTTTTTCCATGCAGGGCCAAAATCCGACATGTGCACGAATTCTGCGACCCATCGAAAAGTGTGACCCCAGGGGGCGCTGTTGCATATTTCTTGCAATACGCACGAGTTTGAAGCGTAGACAGGCATGACAAAAACATGAATAAAACATAATATCTCCCCCCAACTTAGCTGTTCTAATATACAGATAAAGAAATCCGAATGGATCATAATTATTAAAAACTCTTATATATTTAAAATATAATGTGGTGCATACTCTAGTATTGCTAGCTTAACCTTTTTACATTGTGTGCCATTTAATGTTATCTCATTGTGTCACAAGATAAATATCAGCTATTATCTAATTTTTACCCAGTTTTTTTGGCTTATTGACCCTGTGTTTAAACTCTGTCTAAATAAAGTTTTGAAGGAAAAAACGAGTGCGGGCGAACAACGCTAGAAGGCACGAGTGCGAGCGAGTGATAGAGAGTGTTAGAGAGATAGTGCGAGTGAGAGAGCGAGGGAGACTGCGAGAGAGAGAGAGAGAGAGAGAGAGAGAGAGAGAGAGAGAGAGAGAGAGAGAGAGAGGGAGAGAGAGAGGGAGAGGGAGAGGGAGAGGGAGAGAGAGAGAGAGAGAGAGAGAGAGAGAGAGAGAGAGAGCGAGGGAGGGAGAGGGAAAGAGAGAGAGAGAGAGAGAGAGAGAGAGAGAGAGAGAGAGAGGAGAGAGAGAGAGAGAGAGAGAGAGAGAGAGAGAGAGAGAGAGAGAGAGAGCGAGCGAGCGATAGAGGCTGCGAGTGTTTAGAGGCAGCCTTTTGCATTAAAAGGATAAACCAAAAAAGAAGACAATACCAAACCCTCCAATAAGTCCCTGGGACCTGCAGCCTTTGGGCCATGTGAACGAAAGAGAAAGACTCGACATTTTTCACCGTGTTGGACGCCCGTCGTGCTACTGAACATCTGTAGAGCAGAATGAGGGCATCCGCTATTCTCTAGTGCGTTTTCTATCTGGGAGCTTTAATTGAGAACCACGGTGACATCGTCTATAAAGACGCGGTTTTGAATTCTTTTTTTTATTGGAAAACCTCCACTAAGGAAGCGAAAGACAGTGAGGACCTTCGGCGGAATCCCTCTCCGCGCGTCCCTTGGGGACTGTGAAGTCATTCGAGAAGTCACCGTCTTTTGGTCAAAGCGATATTAGTGTCTGTCTCAGGCTTCTTGAGGACATTTATCCGTGTATTTGGCGTATGTACGTGAGTACATCCGTACTTGTATCTGACTTGTATCTGTGAGGACATCCATACTTGTGTGTGACTTGTATGTGTGAGGAGAGCTGCCTTTTCCTTCCAACGACGCGCAACTCAACCCCTGTTTCGTCTCAGCCTGGTTCATGCTTTTGTCTTTTTGACCACTTTGTTTCAAACCCACCCACCTTCTTGGGCTTTCTCCCCCCGCGGAAGAATGCCGGATCAAATATCGGTGTCGGAGTTTCTCTCCGAGACCACCGAGGATTACAACTCTCCGACCACGTCCAGCTTCACCACCCGGCTCCAGAACTGCAGGAACACCGTCAACGTGTTGGAGGAGGTAACGGCACAGTAGACCCAACTGACACACATAAGTCCCATAGCAGGCCGATCTGGGTCCAGGACCACTAGCTCCGCAATAAGACCCGAGAACAATAGTCTGTTTGAAACATGCCATGTACAACTAATTGTTTTTTTAGGCTATGATTTCAACCCCTTCTCATATTTTATAACCATCCATAGGCCTAACGGTATTCACAAGGTTAAATCTCTTTGCGAAGATACGATATAACGTAGCATATCAAAAGGGTGCAATAAACCGCTTGTAAAATAAACACAATTACACTCGCGCTCATGTATAGGTTGTACTTTATTACACACTAGTACATGACCACACACTCCTGGGCTCAACCTTTCAGTTGATGAAAGAATCCAACAAATATTCACATTCCTCCACTCATATCATGGTCCTCTGGGAATGGACTAGAGGTATAGTGAACAAGTATGTGGCTCCTCCATTTAACTTTGTCTTTTACTGTGAATTATTTCCAGTCAGTTCATTCAAATGGAAGGGTGGGCTGGCTGTGGATGGCACAGGGGGAAGGATGGAGTGCATTTTGGCCTACAGCTTACTGCCTGCTCTCTTACATAACTCCCAGTTTCTAAGCGAGCTGCCAAGCACTAGCAGAGAGCTGGGGGAGAGAGAGTAGAAGGGGAGGGAGTAGGAGAGAATGAAAGAAAGAAAGGGTGAGAGAGAGAGAGAGAGAGAGAGAGAGAGAGAGAGAGAGAGAGAGAGAGAGAGAGAGAGAGAGAGAGAGAGAGAGAGAGAGAGAGAGAGAGTAAGAGAGAGAATTCTAGCCAGTGGCGGAGTGAAAGAAAGAAAGAGAGAGAGAGGGAGAGTAGGATTTAGAACTACAGGATTATGGAGGCTGCCAGTACTAGCCAGATATCTTTAGCCACTCTCCATTATGTTTTTAGTAACGATACAACTGATTACAGTCAGACAGAGCTACAGAAAAGTAGACAGGATGGTACAACATACACAGTGAGGTAATCCGGTCATCAGGTGTGAGCTTACTTTACAGGTCATCTCGCGCCTGAATGCTCGCCGTTTCGATCCCTGCCTCCTTCTGTGTGTTATCTTCTTACTCATCGCTTTGCGTGGGTTTATCACTGCTGTTTGTGAGAATGAGGGACTGTGCGTGGGTGATTGTGTCTGCATTTGTGTGTGTGGGTGTGCCTGTGTGTGTGTAGTTGTGTGTGTGTGCATATGTTATTGCAAGGTATAAAATGTAAAGCATTTTATAAATTCAGTTTATTTGTGTTTTAGTGATGTCCAATAACCAGCGCTGTCCTCCTGCTTGCTTTTGGTATGAACCCCAGTGTCTACAGTCTACCAGTAGGCACACGAATCAGCAAGATGTCCAGTTAAGAAATCCTTGAAGACAGTCAGTAAAATGGCAAAAAGAAGATAGCAGTAGAAGTGCACTAAGACATTCTTATATGTGGTGTAGGCACAGACATGATCTGTACATACATAGTAGTACATACATACACACACACTTACATATACTATGTTACAGACATAAACACCCATCGTACAACGTACACAGCAGCACTCAGGAAAAGAACGTTCAGGCTTTAATGGAAAGAGCCTCAATGTGGTTTCAAATTAATTATTTCCTACTGCTCTGGTGTTTCTTTAATGGAAAGTCACTCTACACTCTGCTCCAAATTCATTTCGTCATTTAACAGGATTCCCAATTTAATCACCTTAGCTTCCTTTGCATTAGTTTGCAGAATAGTGTCCAACCAAAGAAAACACAGATCCTCAACCACCAATGAAATACAGAATGAGGCCTCCTGTGTGTTTGCAGTGATCTCAAATAGGGAGAAGCAGCGCTAATATCCTTTCTCGAGATGTGCCCTGTTATTATGGACTCCCACCATCTCACTGCACATACAGACGATATTAGAGATGCGTTCTGTGTTTGTATGGTGCAGGCGTCCTGTCTGAAATGAGGAAGTAGGAGCAACCCCATCGATCAATGTTGTTCAACTCCACCCTATCACCACGTAAAAGCTAAAACCTCTTTGTGCATTTATGAGAAAGGAAGGATGTGAGGATGAGTAGTTGAAACAGATATCTCAGCTCGAAGTGGACAATGGCCAGAGGTTCCATTCAGTGTAAGCAGGCAGTGTAACACAGGTCTATGCATCAGGCAGGCTTATTATGCCAAGGTAGCAGGTAGGGTTACCAATCTAGCATGAGCATCACAGGGTTAGCATGACAGGGTTAGCCGCATGGAGGGTTAGCATTGGAGTCTTCAGCGCAAACGCAAAACATCTGTCGCCGAGGACAACGCTGTGTGGGCTCGGCCTCAGTAGCCGCTCTGGAATTTCTGCAGAGATCACATGGCGCGCGGTTCGGTACAGCGCCAACAGAGAGGAGCAGCATATTCCTTTCATCAGCAAACAAACACACGACTCGAGGGCCGTGACACTGTAACTTAGCCAATCGACGGATGGCGCGAGGTACGGTGGGAGGGCCCGGGACAGAATGCAGACACAGCCCATGAGGTCAGCAAGGGAAGGTCAGGAAGTCAGCAGAACTTATTTTTTCCCACAATTCCCCAGGAGATCCCCTGGAACACAAATAGTACTTATTGGTTTTCTGTCTGATAAAACGATGACCACTGAATTAATCTCAGGGTTGTGTTCCTTCCCGACCACCCCGGCCCTCAGAAGGTGGTTTAACCACCCTGTGATGTCACGGCCAGACAAAGAGTCAGCGGTCGGGTGGATTTGGTGAAGCTCTAGGCGGGGTTGGGTTTCTGTATGGATCAGCTGTGTCTCCAGTACAGTGACTTCCTGCTTTGTTGACAGGGTCAATAATGCAGAGGAACAACATGAATCTTTAATGACGTAACCTGAGGTGAGACGGTGACCCGGCGGGGAGCTGACGCACTCTCACGGCTGATACTGATCGCTGGATTCCTTTAGGAAGAGAGAGAGAGAGAGAGGTAGAGGGAGGTAGTTCGAGGGATATATATATATATAGAGTGGTAGAGAGGGGTTAGGAGAGGGAGATGTTGAAAGGCTAGCCAGAGGGAGGTGGAGAGAGGTGTAGTCAGTTATATAGAGAGGGAGGTATACAGAAGTAGTGATAGAGGAAGAAGGGAGGTTGAGAGAGTGCAGGTGATAGAGGAAGGGAGAGCCAGTGAGGCAGTTAGAGAGATGGTGTTAAAACCATCTAAAAACAGATTAGATTACACTCATTGCACAAGTACAACACAAGCCAATTCATTGAGCCGATCCAACCATATAGTGCAAAGGTAGCACTGAGTGTGGGTCATATATATTTACATCAAAAGGTGAGCAGAGCGCAGGGAGAGACGGTTGGAGACCGGTGAAGAGAGAGAGATGTTTAGAGCGCAGTAGAGAGAGAGAGGAGTAGAGAGACAGAATGTATGCATATGTTGAACCTCTTTTGGCCGGTGTTACGTTAGGAAGTCTAGATTGTGCAGCACCACACATCTATTATTGATCCCTGCATAACGAGCCCACAAAGCTTCCTGAGCACCAAGCTATACCTGACCACACCTGGTCAGGTAGCACTGCTGGACACACTCGCCCATTATCCCTTCATCTTCTAGTGGTCTTTGGTAGCTTCAGACAACGTTAGGCATTCCTTGCCGTTACCTTTAATTAAGGTTAAAGGCATTCACACCATACGGTTGGTCACAGAAATGTTCAGACGTGCAGAGCTAAGAATTGTAGCCCATCGCCCGTGCATAGCTAGTTGGCTGGCAACACAGGTGGTGACATCATCCCTGCAGGAGATGACATAATTCCTGCAGTAGAGTGACATCATTACTGCAATAGCTGATAACCTCGCTCCATGTGCTGCTATCCTTACCGCATTTCATCTAAACATGCAGTGATCACCGTTGCACTGCATGTGTTGACGTCATCACTGCATGTGTTGACATCACTGCAAGAGTTGACATTATTTCCGCATGAGATGACATCATCACGGCATTTGGTGACCTCATCAATGCAGGAAGTGACGTCATCAATGCAGGAGGGGACATCATTATTGCAGGGGGTGACATAATTTTATTGGATAATGGAACTGTTCTGTTTAAATGTTGTATTATATACATTATCTATCAGAAAACGTAATTTTCTTGGTGGGCAAAGATGATAGCAGGGGTGTGAGTTAGAATGACGTCCTCTTCCTCATCCTCCTCTTCTTCATCATCTTCCTCCTCATCGTACTCATGTGATGTGGACAGCCGAGGAGAAGTGCGTTCCGCTGATCCGTGGTTCTATTGTACCCATAATTCCACATGACGTCATTCTGAAAGCGCTGGCCGTTTGTTAGAGCAAAGCGGAGGTGTCTGTGTCATGGTTGTCTGTTTCTACTCTGGTCACTATAATCTGAAGCAAAAATCGTTGTATTTTTCGCTATGTGTCTACCATCCTCCGTCGCTTTTTCTGGCTTCTTTCCTCTGGCTGTGTTCTCTCTTTTGTTACGTATCTGTCTTGCTTTCTGTCTCTCTCGTTTTCTCTTTCCCTCCTCTCTCTTTCCTTCGCCCTCCCCCCTCTCTTTCTCTTTCCTTCTCTCTCTCGCTCCCCCAACTCTCTTTCTAGTTCCTTCTCTCTCCATCTCCCTCCCTCCCCATCTCTCTCTTTCTCTTTTACGCTCTTTCTCTTTCTCTCTAATTCTTTCTCTCTATGGTTCTCTTTCTCTCTCTCTTTGTGCACTACAGATAGGACTTTGTGTGGTGCTGCGCTTTTATTTTGCTGAACCACTAAAAGCCCACGATGGCCACGCCGAGGGAAGCCCTGTTATGCATTCCTCCCAGCATGCATCTCTCCTCCTCCCCCCCAGCATCACATGGTCGGGAGCAGGGAAAATGTTGTCTATTCTCTGCAAACACTAACGCTGAGCCCTGACCTCATGCTGAAAGGATGTGACTACACACACTTCCACTGGATCTCCCACGATGCACTGCTGCCCCACCAGATCATTAGTTACCCTGACCTTAACAAAACCAAAACCCTCTACTTCTACCTGACTAATCCACAATTCCTGGCTTAACCTAACTCGGAAACCAAAAATTCACATTTTCAACCTTATATCTAGAGCTAACCTAGATCCTTAAACCTAATTTATAAAAGTAGAACTGATGGTCATTTAAATGTGTTGTATAATTTAGCATTATGAACTTTATCGATACGATGAAGGCAGTCAATTTGTTGAAGCTCTACAGTATTTAAGGAACAAGGTTGTCTTTTTGTTCTAGATCTAGGTTAATAAATCAATGAAAGGCGTTCTATTTGTCGTAGTAGCGCTACACTATTTAAGAATAAGGCTTTCTATTTGTCGTAGATTTACGTTATCTGATGTAACATATCCGTCTTAAACAGTTCTGAGGACATGCAGACATGTGACCTCTCCATCTTGGTCACATGACATGCTTATCTAGCCTACGGTCAACAACACACAGCAGTCAGTGTTTCCAGTAGCAAGCTGCGGTCCATCTCTATGCCTCTGTCATCTACGTCCATGAGGTTATTACACAGATAGCACTGTATTCATAAACAATGAGTCAATTCAGGTGTCCGATTCGGTTGACACAGCAATACAAGTACAGTGCAGAAAGGATATGTACATTGAATTATGCAGTCGCTTTTCACTGGCGCTGTTCTGTTGATGAATACTAATGCATGATTTAGATGATTTGCTATACAAATATATGCAAGTAGAAACTAAGTAAATCTATTTGTATAGCAGTGTGCTCTCTATTTGTTACCGTCTCTTCTACTCTTTCGACTCAAATGTGTTGGAATTACAATTACTCAGTAAAACATTGAAGTGCAGAGGAGGGAAAGAGCGAACACGGCAGCGCAGTGCTGTACTGAGCATCTCAATAAGTGCAGTCAATAAGCCTGTAATCGGTTTTCCGTACAGCAAAGTAAAAGTGAAGTATAAATCAGTATACAACAATTCAAAAACGGATAACACAATAAAACGACGCCGTTATTTATCCGTAAATGAATTCTCATCTCTCCCAGCTGGTCTGTGATCTAAACAGATCCTGAGGAGTATTTTTAGTTTGCCTTTGTGAGGAAAGAGGCCAACGCACTGAATAATTAAGACCAGCGAGACCCTTTTATGTAACTGCAGTTACCATCCTAACAGATAAAAAACGTCAGGATGGCGATGTTTGTGCCCCCCCCCCCCCTCCCCACACACACACACATGCATTCAGCACCCACAACAACGTCTGCTCTCGAGGTAAAACGCTCATGTCCAGGTGAACTGTCTGGTCTGATGCTCACCAACGCAGTGGTCGCCCCCCATGGAGACCGTGGCGTTCTGTAGCGCAGTGCGTACGTGGGCGTGGGCGGGCTCCAATGGGGTCTCCCTGTGAGCCACTTCGCAGAGTCTGGATCCGTACCACAGCGTGTTGGGCTGAGGGCCCCGGACTGAAGGGACCATCAGGCCAGGCTAGATGACCAGGGTGATATAGTTAGGCTGATCTGGCCCAGGCTAGTAGCCCAGGTTGACCAGGCCAGGCTAGTCGCCCAGGTTGACCAGGCCAGGCTAGTAGCCCAGGGTGTTCTGGCCCAGGCTAGTGGCCCAGGGTGATATATGTAGTGCAGCTGTGGACAGGAGGGAGTGCCGACAGCTGGGACTCGCGGCAAATACTCTGGTCGCCCCTGCTGCGCCGAGCCCAAACCCCTTGGCAGGACATCCTAGTGTTCTGCACTAGTGTCCCCCCCCCCCACCCCCCTCCTGTCGGTGCAAAACGCCCAGGGGGGAGACAGACCGCAGACAGCGGGGATCAGGGGGTTATCTGGTCTCATGTCCAGCAGTAAACCAGCGGGAACCCGACCCTGTGTGTGTGGACGTGTGCGTGTGTGTGTGTGTGTGTGTGTGTGTGTGTGTGTGTGTGTGTGCGTGCGTGCGTGCGTGTTTGTGTGTGTGTGTGTCCGCGCCTGGGATACTCGGCCTCCCCACTCCAGGTCCCGATCTTTTGCTCCATAAGCAGTCCTCCGAGGGGGAGAGCAGCAGGCTGGCTTCCTCGACCCCGCCTGGAGGAGGAGGGGGTGGAGGAGGCTGTTCCCCAACCAGCCCCACCCCTACTACCACCCCTCTGGCCCTCAGGGGGGCTTCAGGGAGGAAGTGGGAGATCAGGGAAGAGGCTTTTTTACCGACCCTGTTAGACACGGGGGGGAACCACTTGGCACATACGTTGGCTTACCTCATTTCCTGTCCCGGTGGCGTGCCGGGATTATGCTAGGAAGTTGGTTAGGAGAGTCTTGTGGTTCGGTCAGGGTTTCCACAGTCTACCTGAAGACATCCAAAACCCCTACTTGACCTGTATCTGTACTGTCTAACCCCTTCCTGCTCCTTAATGACCTGTCTCTGTACTGTCTAACCCCTACCTGCTCCTTAATGACCTGTCTCTGTACTGTCTAACCCCTACCTGCTCCTTAATGACCTGTCTCTGTACTGTCTAACCCCTACCTGCTACTGAATGACCTGTCTATGTACTGTCTAACCCCGACCTGCTACTGAATGACCTGTTTCTGTACTGTCTAAACCCTACCTGCTTCTTAATAACCTGTCTCTGTACGATCTAACTCATACTAGCTCCTTTCTGATCCATCTATGTACGATCCAACCCATGGTAGATTCTTTCCGACCTGTCACTGTATTGTCTTACCCCTACGTGCTCCTAAATTACGCATTTGTGTTCACTGGAAGTCGCTCTGGATGAAAGCGGGTCGGCTTACTATATGGTAGTGAACGATAGGCATCTGGGGTTTAACAGTCAAAATGTGAGTCAGTTGCACTGAGAGTCCAGTGGAATGCGGTCTGAGATTAGAGCTTGGAAACCAGAGAATGTCTTCACAGGACTCCTGTGAAGGAAGCCAGGCTTATCATCCGATCACTGATAAGGCGGAGATAGCGACATGCTACTTGGACATGTTTCCTTTGCTTGGGGTTGTTTTCTTGCTATGCTACACTTTGCTGTTATGTTCTGTATGTAATGTAAAAATACAGCATGATGGTCTTTGGCTGTATGTCATAGTGAAGTATTACAATGTGAACCTCCAGGCATACATTGTGATTTGACTTAACATAACACACAACGCATCTTGTCTCTAAGGTAGATATGTTTGGCTTTGGGCTATGAATACTATTGATGGTACAGAGTTATGGATTACTGGTGGTTAGAATTGGGCCGATTTGGGCCCCCTGTTGAATTCCCTGTTGAATTCCTGACCCCCCTTATCAGTCTTAGGTCAGGGACTATTGAATATGAATAGTGACTCCAGAAGGATAACATGCCTTACGTGGTTGAGGTTGTGACCAAGTTCTATGTGTTTGTGTGTGTGTGTGTGTGCGTGTGAGAGTGTGTGTGAGAGTGTGTGTGAAAGTGTCTGTGGGTGTGTGTGTGTGTGTGTGTGTGTGTGTGTGTGTGGGAGGGTTTATTAAGGTTAATTTGTGGGTAGGTTTGTGAGTGTACATTTTAGTTTACCCATTTAAATTCTTTAACCTTACATTTTCATGTTCAAAAGTAATTTACAAATTTCTTCCTGTTTTTTTCCAAGGTTCCAACCCTTAATAAAGACAAATCCTTTAAACACGTTATCATCAGGTGGTCTGTATATATTATGGTGTCTTCGGCTTCCCTGTGGCTTACTAAGCCTATCTCAAAACAGGCATTGTGCATGTGCTGACAAACAAGAAGTGAGAGGAAGGAAGTGTGCCACACACATACCGGTACACACACACACACACTCACACACACACACACACACACACACACACACACACACACACACACACACACAGACACACACACACACACACACACACACACACACACACACACACACACACGCGCGCACACACACACACACACACACACACACACACACACACACACACACACACACACACACACACACACACACACACACACACACACACACACACACACACACACATCAGGCACACACATATGCACACGTCATCCTGAAGAGCCACCGGCGTCTACCTATTGGCCTGCTTTGTACCACCAGACCGATATGAAAACACAGTAGGGACAGATATCATAGTGTAGCCCCCTGTTTTGTTTGTCTAGGATGGACCCTTTTAACTAAGTGGCATCTGAGGTGTGGACTCCATTTTGTACTATCTGGCTGCCATCTGGTTTTCTTGTTGCCCTATTGTAACTAAGAATGACCGTGTGGCAGGTGATGGAACCCTCCCATAGATCACGGGACCCTGTCTTCGTCAGAAAGTGGAACAACCTCTTATTTTTTTGTGAGACGGTGGCCCAGTGAGGAAGGGATGGATTTCCACTTCCTGCCACCCCACCCTTCCTCTTCCTGTCCTGCCAAAAGCTGGGGATGTCCTCATTTAAAACTATTTACAGCTGTATCAGAGGCCTAGACATAGCCCCCAATCAGTGACCGGGATGAGTTTGTGAGGAAAAAACAGTTAAATAGTTGCTCAGATTGTCACTGATAAGTTAAGGCTACAATTTAGCCTGAACTTAGCCATTGTGTGTTTCTGTGTGAATATGTGGATGTGTGTGTGTCTATGTGTGTGAGAGAGTGTGTGTGCGGCCATGACTCTATGAATCAGATTTCCTGATTTCTGATCTGAGTGTGAACAACCACAGGCATGAGGAATCTGTTTCCATGTGTTCATATTTTCCATTCTTTCTCTATTTTTGATTCTATGATCACTCGGTATCATATTATCATTAGTATTATTACTAGAATAACCCAGTTGTCCCTAGATAAGAATAGCTCAACTGACATTTTACTTCTCTTCTATATTCATTGTTGATCCCCCTCTTTCCCCTGGACACCAACGGGGTGGGTCATAACATATACCTATCCCCTCCAACGGTAAGGAGGAGATGTTACTGATGTCTTATAATAATCAATCTTCCTGTTCGTCCAGTATCATGTTAATCAGGGCGAATAACCACGTTAGATCAAGCGATGTTTCTGAACGCTGATCGCATAAACAGGATCTGGTGCAGGATAGTCTAGTAGTATTGCTGGCCTGGTCACCCTCAAGGATCAGGGTTCGATCCCCAATGTCCGCAGTCTACCTGTAATCCTAAACATCAAGATGCCCCTAAGCCCTAACTGATCCTTAATGACATGCATCTATACAACTCAGTGGAAGTCTTGTTGGATAAAAACGCTGTCTCAAAATATTAAGTAAATAATTAAACAGGATGTGATGTCACGGGGTGCTGGAGTCTAACGGGCCTCTGTGTGTGTGTGTGTGTGTGTGTGTGTGTGTGTGTCTGTGTGTGTGTGTGTGTGTGTGTGTGTGTGTGTGTGTGTGTGTGTGCGTGTGTGTGTGTGTCAGCAGGGATAAACAAGCTGATGTGGTCACAAGGGCAGCGGGCTGCAGTGGGCGCGTGCCGTGGGGGGGAAGGGGCTATGGACCCTTTAATAGGCGTGCACTTCCTGTCTTCTAGGGACGAATGGTGAATTTGCGATTGTCTGTCTGCACACAGTGGCCAAGGCTAACTTCTCTGGGCTGCTGTATCTCTCTGTACCCAACAGCTACTGCTCTTCCTCGGGGAGAGAGAGAGGGGGGGAGAGAGAGAGAGAGAGAGAGAGAGAGAGAGAGAGAGAGAGAGAGAGAGAGAGAGAGAGAGAGAGAGAGAGAGAGAGAGAGAGAGAGAGAGAGAGAGAGAGAGAGAGAGAGAGAGAGAGAGAGAGAGAGAGAGAGAGAGAGAGAGAGAGAGAGAGAGAGAGAGAGAGAGAGAGAGAGAGAGAGGTATATAGTTAAAGAAGATTGGGGTAGGAATAGATGAAGAGAAACACAGAGTGAGAGGGCAAGAGATACAGACAGAGAAAGAGGCATAAAAAGACGGATAGAAAGAGAGAGAGGTAAGGAGTTAAAGGGGTGAGCGTGAGTGCAGCTGAGCTGCCGTGTATTTAGAGCACGTCTGCGGAGGAAAGAATGTGGAGGCGCAGCGCGAGCCGGCCAGATTCCGTCGCCATGGTTACCACGCCAACTGTCAGCCCGGGCCAAAGAATCCCCTCAAGAAAATAGAGGAATCGTCTCCTGGTGATGAAATGACCAGGTTTGGGTGGGGCTATAGAAAACATATCTTAGTGATGTATGAACATATTTGGTTGGTGCTATAGAAAACATCTCCTAGTGATGTATGAACATATTTGGGTTGTGCTATAGAAAACATCTCCTAGTGATGTATGAACATATTTGGGTGGTGCTATAGAAAACATCTCCTAGTGATGCTTGACCAAGTTTGGGTTGTGCTATAGAAAACATCTCCTAGTGATGCTTGACCATGTTTGGGTGGTGGTGGTGCTATAGAAAACATCTAGTGATGTATGACCAGGTTTCAGTGGTGCTATAGAAAACATCTCATAGTGATGTATGACCAGGTTTGGGTGGTGGTGGTGCTATAGAAAACATCTAGTGATGTATGACCAGGTTTCAGTGGTGCTATAGAAAACATCCCCTAGTGATGTATGACCAAGTTTGGGTTGTGCTATAGAAAACATCTCCTAGTGATGGAATGCAGGTTTGGGTTGTGCTATAGAAAACATCTCCTAGTGATGGATGATGACCAAGTTTGGGTTATGCTATAGGAAACATCTCCACTTGAGTGAGAACTGCAGCACAAGTGGCAGTTGTTTTTATTTAGTTAGTGCCACTACCTATAGGACAGAACCCCTGACAATATGACTTCTACCTGCTTCCTTTCAATTCAGGGCCACTTCCTGTTTCCTGCTGGACCAGAAAGTAGCAGCTCTGTCTAAGAGGATAACCCCTCAAACAGGAAGCAGGAAGTAGAGACAGTTTCCTGTCACTGCTCCTCTAATGATGTCCATCAGAAAAAAACCCTCCCCCACAAGCCCCAGCTTATTTTTGTTCGTGGTGTGTGTGTGTGTGTGTGTGTGTGTGTGTGTGTGTGTGTGTGTGTGTGTGTGTGTGTGGGTGTGTGTGTGTGTGTGTGTGTCTGTGTGTGTCTGTGTGTGTGTGGGTGTGTGTGTGTGTGTGCATATGCACATGTATACCATATTAGCATGCCCTCACGGCCTCACCCTTCACGAACACACTGTTGACCTACCCTCCCGGCTCCAGCCCAGTACAGTGACCCCAGGTTTCCACGGTGAAGAACGTTCCGACGCGGACGTGTTAGAACCCCGCCCTGCTCCTTCTCTTTGTGGGATTCACGCTACATTGTGATGTGCGTTATCCTCCTAACTTCCTATTCATAGCCCTGGACACAATGAAACAGCACAACTTATTTGGGGTGGAGGAGCTGGCAACCACAAACGTTTAGTCACTGTGGCCGAGTCATTGGCCAACCCTCCCAGTGTCTCATGCTGGAACTGGTTGGCGGATTTTCACAAAGCCTTCGCTGATCAGAATCAACCTTATCTTGGCGATCAAGAGTCTGGTGGGATTCTTCCCAGTTGACTGTGCTGTACAGAGATAACCATCGCTGCAACTGCAGCAGCTACTGCCACCTACCCGATCCGTGAAGTAAGATTCATGGCCGACCAATCTAGATAATCTTAGCATTTGTTTGTTTTTAAACCTATAAAGTTGATGTACACTACCCTAGCTTGGATAACTTTGAATATGGATAAAAACTGGAGAAAACCCATTTGAGATTGACTCAACCATGCCAGCTCCAAACAGACCCCCCTGTCGGGTTTAAACCTGCCGCACTCAGAGTAACATCCCCCACGCAGAGTAACAACGTAGAATCATAAATAATGCAATGCAAAGCTCTTTTAGGACTAAACACAAGTTAAAACTCTTCGGTGAAACAAACGTTTCTCAATTGCTTTCTGGTTTCTCAATTGCATTGCATGGATGTCATTGTCATGTGACGGTCCAATCACCAACCAGAAACAGCTATTGTAAAATCCCATGCAATGACCAATCCCGATTCCTTTGTTTTCGTTTGTGTGGGTGTTTGTGTGTGTTTTATATTTTTTAATCACTGTAGAAACAATTTGTGGAAAGAACAAGGCTGTAACCCCAATCTGTGTTTTAAGCATGCTTGTGTCAAACCTTTATGATTAATAACGCCAGCAGAGAGGATTATGGGTGACCTTTTTTGGCGGGCCGCACCAGCTGTCACAAACTCGCACGCCATATGGGTCAAACTGCAGCAGAAAGATATTCATATAAAACCTGAAACTAAAACAACTGTTAGATTTACCAGACCCCTTGCGGGCCAACTCAGATTGGTGTTGGCCAGAATAGATAAATAAATGTGTTGAATGGTGGTTACAAGTGAGGTCACCCACAAGGCGCCACTATTTACACAATATCATCTGTGTCTTAAGGAAGACTGAGAAGCCATAATACAATATGTACCAAACAATGGTTGTTTCTGATTAGCTGATGTTAGTGTCAGCTGATGTGACTGCACAGTGCTGGCATGGAGCCCTACTACATGTCTTCTTGTTGAAGGCCTCGATAGCTTCTATAGTGACACAGAGTAGCCCTTTAGAGAGCATAATGTGTCGGGACTTGAGCATCCAACTCAATTGGTGCTTTCATTAGATGATGCTCTTTAGTAGAAACCTCTACTCAATGCTACTTTAATCATCATCACTAATTAACTAGTACAACTATTGCTGTATCTCCCAGAAAGGACTCAATAACACAACGCTATATATACAATAGCTTTTTTGGGGACACAGGGGTTAAAGATCATTTGGTAAGGTCAAAAGGTCATGTTGGGTGGGTGGTCATCTCCTGCCAAAGATAGCTTGTGATCCTGCCCTTTTTTACTCATCCGACTGCACTGGATCTTGGGTTGATGAGCTTCTACTGGTCCTTGTGTACCAACCAAATATCTGCCATTAAATGCCCTCTAGCATGTACCCCGAGTTTCACTGAAACTTAATCTTAAACTTTGATCTCCAAGTCTTAATTTCCTATACAGTAAGAAGTCGGAATGGTGTCAGTTTTCTGCTAAGTTCTGTCTCTCCCCTCTTGTAGATATCTTAATAAGTAAGTAGCTAATAGTAAACTTAGTTCTGTTCTCACCCCTCTCTTAGTCAGCTATACAGTCAGTAAGTAGCTAATAGTAAACTTAGTTCTGTTCTCACCCCTCTCTTAGTCAGCTATACAGTCAGTAAGTAGCTAATAGTAAACTTTGTTCTGTTCTCTCCCCTCTTGTAGTCTGCTATACAGATAGAATCTAATATTAATCCCAGGTTTCCTATCTGCTCTTGTTCTAGGCGTTGGACCAGGACAGGATCTCCCTGCAGAAGGTGAAGAAGTCTGTGAAGGCCATCTGCAGCTCTGGACAAGGTGAGACGGTGCTTTGTAAACATGCTGAGCCTCAATGTGTTTAGCAGATGGACCCACGTGTCCACGTTCACCACCGACAAGAGGAAACAGTCTGTGGCAGAGACACCCCTGTGTTAAAACATTGCTCTAAACCTTTTCTAATAAGACTGCTGGAAGCCCTTTTCTGGAACATTTAGCATCTAGTTGCTAACGTTTAGCATCTGGTTGTTAAAATAATCGTGGTTTACACAAATTTCACACAGTGCTTTAAAACCAATGATAAATGGACCACATTTATATAGTGCCTGGCCAGCCACTAAGACCAGTTACCACTCAAAGCACTTTACATCAGGCCTAACATTTAACAGCCTTTATATCTGTTCACATTTACCTATTTACATATACCTGTTCACATTTATCTGTTCATATATACCTGTCCAAATTCACCTGTGCATGTAACTAAACTTCTCACCCTGGGTCTGTTGTTTTTATGATGCACTTTGTAAATGGTGCTAAATAATATATAAAGTTAATAATTATATAGAAGTAGAGAAATATGGCTTGTTTTGCCTTTTTATAACAAAACCATTAGTCAGTAAACGTTTTATAAAAAAATGGTTATTAGACTAAAACATCTTAATTTGTATTTGTCCGTATTTGCTAGCCTGGCCACGTCTCCATGGCAACAACACGATCACCACGGCAACAACCTCAGCATCACAGCTCAAAAAACTAAAGGGATAGCAGTGCGTTGTAGTGATGCTTAGTTTACCATAATGACCATAATTACCAGTATAATATTTCAGAGCTTCAAAGAACATATGTTCAGTGAATTTGGTCTTATGCTCAAAAGACAAATATTATACTTGCTGCTGCTGTCACAACCAGGACTCTCTAGTAAAATAGTTTAATCTCACTAAGACTTCACTGGTGAAATAAAGGTTCAATAAAATGAACACAATATAACAAAGAAAGCATATTATTCTAAACAACTTTTGTGGTCGGTGTCCATGTACCTGTTGTAGAACCGAGGATGAACTGAGGATAGGATTATTACCACAGTACTACTGGTGCTAATACTACGCTACCACTACCAATACTCATCCTATTATTAACTGGCCTCACTAAGAACTCGGCTTACAACCAGCAGGCCAGGGGGGGGGGGGTGGTTATGGTTAATAACACAACCAAGCCCTGTCCAGCAGGTCAGGGGTCAAGGTTCAAGAGTGAGAGGGTGAAAGGGTGAGTGGAGCAGCTGGGTCAAGCAGTATGGACCCTTCTGGTGGTTTTCATTCCCATGATGCATCTGAACCGTCCGGGTATTTGATTAAGCAGGATCAGTCTCCAGGGTTAGGGTTTAGGTTTAGCGTTCTTTAGCTCATCCTGATTGTAAGCTTTGATTGTTCATCTCAGATGGACTTGCAAGCTGCTCTATGTGTAGCTGACAGACTCTATGTTGTTGTTGCTCGTGACCCCCCCCCCCATCCCCAGACCACGTGCAGAATGAGGAGAACTACGCCCATGCTCTGGATCGGTTTGGCGGTAACTTCATCAGCCGGGACAACCCTGACCTGGGAACGGCCTTCGTCAAGTTCTCCTCCCTCACAAAGGAGCTGTCGGCTCTGCTCAAGAACCTGGTAAGCCCGGTCGCCATGGTTACCGCCGCCACATCCAGGGCCGAAAGGTTACATCACCTCATGTCATGTGTGTGTGTGTTTGTGTGT
>NC_044070.1:10216293-10228793 GCF_902167405.1 Gadus morhua
ATAGATATAGAACTAGTATGGGTAGAACCAGTAGCTATATAACTAATAGATATAGAACTAGTACGGGTAGAACCAGTAGCTGTATAACTAATAGATATAGAACTAGTATGGGTAGAAACAGTAGCTATATAACTAATAGATATAGAACTAGTACGGGTAGAACCAGTAGCTATATAACTAAAAGATATAGAACTAGTATGAGTAGAACCAGTAGCTATATAACTAATAGATATAGAACTAGTATGGGTAGAACCAGTAGCTATATAACTAATAGATATAGAACTAGTATGGGTAGAACCTGTAGCTATATAACTAATAGATATAGAACTAGTACGGGTAGAACCAGTAGCTATATAACTAAAAGATATAGAACTAGTATGGGTAGAACCAGTAGCTATATAACTAATAGATATAGAACTAGTATGGGTAGAACCAGTAGCTATATAACTAATAGATATAGAACTAGTATGGGTAGAACCCGTAGCTATATAGCAAATAGATGCATAACTAGTAAGGTTAGAAGTAGAACTCAAAACCATAGAACTAATGTAGGGTCGTATAACTATTATGGTAATAACGAGTAGATTAAAGTATCAAAATAAAAGACACATTAACTTGAACTTTGATTCACTGGTTTAATCACGGTGGTTTCTTATGACCTCCACATTGTAACGGTCTCTCTCTCTCTGTCTCTCTGATTGTCTCTCGCCCCCAGCTCCAGAGTCTGAGTCATAATGTGATCTTCACCCTGGACTCTCTGCTGAAGGGGGATCTGAAAGGAGTCAAAGGGGTGAGGACCACTGCAACACCCCCTCCTCACCCACCCTGCCCTTCCTGCCCGTCAGCCCCTCCCTATTCTCACCTACCCCTCCCTGCTCCTCTCCTCCCTGTATTCTGCCAGTCCCATAGTGCCTGTCCTGTCCTTGACTGATGTCGGTCCACCATTTTGTGCTCTTTCCTCTGCAGGACATCAAGAAGCCGTTCGACAAGGCTTGGAAGGACTATGAGGCCAAGTTGTAAGTGCTAAGTGACTGAACTAACTGTGAGACTACAGATCCTTTTAGTGTTCTGCTTGATGGCAGCTCATTGCTGGCCTTGTGAAGTTGATGTTACGCCAATCTCTTGGCTTTTGTTGCGTGTGTAGTATGAATACACCTACCCTAACCCATTGAAGGTGTTTGATTGACTAACTATGTAAACCATGTAAACTTACTGTCTCTGTGTCTCAGCACCAAGATAGAGAAAGAGAAGAGGGAACACGCTAAGCAGCATGGGATGATCCGGACAGAGATCACCGGAGCAGAGATCGCTGAGGAGATGGAGAAGGAGAGGAGACTGTTCCAGCTGCAGATGTGTGAGGTCAGTACAGTCAGAGCCAACATCAGGACAGGCCTTCTTAGCCTCCATCAGGTCAGAACAGTCACTGCTTGCATTGCTTGGAGGGCAATATAGTCAGTACACACTGAAACCTCCATGGAAGTTGAGTCAGTAGAGTGAGCCCCCATGTCTGTGACGTCAGTACTGCCAGTACAGAGCATCTATATCATGCCTTCCATTAGTGTGAGGTCAATACATAGATAATTCCAGAGTTGCAGTATGTGGTAAGATATTAGGTACGAAAGTGAATCATTAATCATTCAAAAATTATACATAGTTTGTTTTCTCTGCTGGTATTCAGTAAGTACACAGCTGCAGTCAGCCAGGATTCAGGTTGTATGTTTGGACTGCAGCCCATCAACCTTAAATACATTCTGACCTGAAAAGATCTAATATTGGTCAATACTGGCAGTAAAGGGAACTTTATTTTTACTCCACTCAAGCAGCCATCTACACACATACACGAGCACACACACACACACACACACACACACACACACACACACACACACACACACACACACACACACACACACACACACACACACACACACACACACACACACACACACACACACACAAACACAGACTAACACACAGTTGGAAGTAGGTCACAAACCAAACTCACATCCATGTGTTGCTCAGAAACTTCTACTGTCCGGTCTAACCAGAGACAGTGTGTGTGTGTGTGTGTGTGTGTGTGTGTGTGTGTGTGTGTGTGTGTGTGTGTGTGTGTGTGTGTGTGTGTGTGTGTGTGTGTGTGTGTGTGTGTGTGTGTGTGTGTGTGTGTGTGTGTGTGTGTGTGTGTGGAGCTGTCCTCCTTCTCCTCCTCTATCTCGTAGCCTTGCCCCGGTGGGGCGACCCCTGGGTGCGTGGTGCTCTCAGAAGACGTGTGGGGGAGGTGTTTATGTGTGAAACCTCTCTGCTGTAGGATCCAGCGTGGGTGGGCGGGCTGGCGCTCAGCAGCAAAGCCCGCTGCCAAGCTGGCTGGACCCCGCCAGAGCCCTGTGGTGGTGGGAGCACACTCCCACACTCCCTCCCACAGCCCACTCTCTCCCTCCCTCCCTCCCTCCCTCCCTCCCTCCCACTGGTGCTTAGGGTGTCTTCGTTTATGTTACTTGTCTAATCGTGGTATTATCTCCATGCTGAGCTAACTCAACCTTTATTAAAACATAATTTTCAATGAATAATAAATATACCGTATATAAAATACGCTCCACAAAAACAATTTCATGATGGTTCTATCTGCCATCAAAGTATCAGTTAAATACAAATCGATTAAATAGATTGTAACTAAAGGTGAGAGGGACGTCTCCCTCACTCTCATCATCATTCGCTCCTCCCCTCCCTGCTGTGAGTTCCAGGAGGCCATCGCTTTCTCCTCATCTCCTTGTCTTCTCTCTCTCTTTCCATTCTGCTCCTTTATTCTGTCTATCTTTAACCTACCCTTTCTAGAGCACTTAAACTCCACTGGTCCGACTCCCTTCCATCCTCTTCCTCCAGTGTAACTCAGTACAGTTGATGCACATCCCAGCAACCGCACAGCTCCAGGTCGGGAGAGGAGAGCCCCACCAGGTTTTCCCTCAAACCCTGTAACCCTGAGTCAGCTGGTTTCCCCTCGTTAGCCGGGCCCCTGGGGCTTTATGCTAATTAGCTGAAAGTCCTGACTCAAAATGATAGCCTGGTCCCTAGTAATTAATTTGTATATTAAAAGCATATATAACTATTCACATATAATATAAACATAAATTGAATTCAACGTTGAAGAATACAAAATATATTAAAGCCAAGAAAAATAATAGTTTGATCTTTAGCGGACTAGCACTAGGGAGCTAGCACTTGCGGGCAAGCTGTGTAATGTAGCGTACTGCAGCTCTTTTCCAAGGCAGCAGCCAGCATGGAAACGGCAGCCATGATGCTAATGCTGCGCAGGACAAAATCTGTTCACCCTCCCTCATTCCTTTCTCTTCGTCTTTCTCTCTCTGCCTCTCTATGCCTCCCTCCCTCTCTCTCTCTCTCCCTCTCTTTCCGCCCCCCATGTCACGCAATTAGCAGATTAGTGGATGCTCCCTCGCTCTGTCTCTCTTTATCTATTTATCTCTCTAGCTCGCTCTCTTTCTCTCACTGTGTGTGTGTGTGTGTGTGTCCCCTCTCTCACTCTCTCCTCTATATGTGTCTCTCTCTATCACTTTCTCTCTCGCTCTCTCCCTCTGTCTGTGTAAAACAGCAGCTCTCACCAGTGGGAGTGATGTTGCTCATTCACACGTAGACACACTAAACTAACATTCAGCAGGGTTTAACACACACACACACACACACACACACACACAACACACCTTCAGCCCGCACACACACACACACACACACACAAACACACACACACACACACACACACACACACACACACACACATACAAACACTCGACCACAAACACACACACACACACACACACACACACACACAAACAACAACACACCGTCAGCCCGCACACACACAAACACACACACAAACACACACACACACACACACACACACACACACACATATACAAACACTCGACCACGCACACACACACACACACACACACACACACACACACACACACATACACACACACACACACACAACAACACACCGTCAGCCCGCACACACACACACACACACACACACACAAACACACACATATACAAACACTCGACCACGCACACGCACACACACACACACACAAACACACACACACACACACACACACAGACACAAACACACAAATCATCAGCCTGCAAACACACACACACACACACATACACACACACACACACACACACACACACACACACACACACATACACACACACACATACAAACACATCCGCACAGCTTCAGGACGCACACACACACTCAAACAAACACTCTCTCACTCTCATTAAATTCAGGGGGCTGATTCGCATGGGATACAATTACATGGCCATGGCATGTAAATTACAAAGAAAATAGAAACATGTACACAATAAGGAATATACTAAAATTTATGTACAGTGAGATATAATCCACTAACTGTCAAAGCAAAACACATTTTTTCACGGTCGAGCAGGAAATGTTAATCTGTAACTAGTTTGTGTGGCTCAACCATGCATGACGGTCATCTCCAGATTAACATCAGCTCTTATCGTCATGGACGACCACGCTTGGTGTCTTACGTTCAGCCATTTAGCAGAGAAATAAATTGCTACTAAGTTACTTACTCACTGCTGCGCCAGCAGGTGATCTGCAGGAGTCAGGAAACACCGTTCAGATTGGACAGAGGACCCTCATCAACCATGTGCTTATCCGCAGTGCTCTCCCACAGCATAATGAAAACAACTTCCTCATGGGAACTGTGGTTCACAGCCACACACACACACAGCCTGGGCTTGTGCTGTGTCCTACTGCGTGTCTTCGTCTGTGTGTTGTCTTTTGTCGTCCGATCCAGTTCCCCAAAAGCTTGCCAGAGACCAAGCTTTAGGGGCAACGTAACACACAACCTTTCTGTGTGGCGTAAGGTTAATATCAATGTCTGGTTATTCATCTTAATCATGTTTTTCCGCACAGATTTCGAGATACATTGATATATTCCATATCTACGTCATTTGGTGAAATCTCTGGAACAAACCGCCAACGACACTGTTATTGGTCAGTTTTTTGGGGAAAGTAAAGTTGCGTTGAATATGTGTGACAGCGTGTTCTCTGTGTTTGATTGGCAGTACCTGATCAAGGTGAATGAGATCAAGACAAAGAAGGGAGTTGACCTGCTGCAGAACCTCATCAAGTACTACCACGCTCAGTGCAAGTAGGTCTCGTCAGAGTCCATTTATATACCTTCTGTCTGTGTCCCTCTGTCTCCTTCCATCTCCCATAATGAGGGAAACCACCGTGAAACACGCAACTGTATGTTCCCTTTGAAAGGGCTTTCATCCCCTTTACACACGCTTACATACACATGCACAGACACACACACACACACACACACACACACACACACATGCACACACACACACACACACACACACACACACACACACACACACACACACACACACACACACACACACACACACACACACACACACTCCTGCCTCTCTGCCTCTCTCCTCTCTCTCTCACTAGATGTTATCGTCATCATTAGATTAACATCAGCTCTCAACTCTTCATTTGGACAACTATATTACAACTCTCTGTAGCAGCCAGGCTTGCCATCTATATTTTTATCATATTTTATCGCATTATCTTTATCATAATTATCAGCCAAAGTAGCGGTTGGCTATAACAGGAGAGAGAGAGCCAGTGTCTTGTGAGGCAGAGGTCAGCGTCCCAGCCAGGCTGTGACAGAATGACCAAACAGGGAGCACAACAGCACTACAATACTTCCCTGAGATATCCCTCCCCCCATCCTGAACCGTAATGGCTGAACCATCTTGGACGAGAACCAGCTAGCTGGCATAGCGTAGCGCAAGCATAAGATGAGTTGGAGTTCTTAGCTGCAAGCCTGTTAGATGTAATGTTTGGTACATTGGTGATATATGAAAAATAAACAATTTATCAAGTGGACTAAAGTTGCAAAGCCATTTGGAATGTAGTTATCCCCATTGGGCAGACATTCACATTGATGTTTAACTCTTTCCTGGAGCTCAGAGATGTTTGGAGGTTAAAAATACTCCCTGCCTTCCTGTTGACAAGGTAGTACACTTCCTGTCTGCTGAAGGCCACTTCCTGCTGAGACGGAAACCAGTTGTTTTCCATTGGATTCTTATGGCATAATGTATTGTTTATTTATGTATAAAGGAGACTGAGTCTTTGTTGGCTACAGAATGACCATGTGATAGTTAAAGATTGACTGCCAACACGTTCACTAATCATATGGAGAGGTCTTCCAAATGTTACTGATTATGATCACTTGGCGGTTCTCTCTGTTGTCCAGTTTCTTCCAGGATGGTCTGAAGACGGCCGACCGGTTGAAGCAGTACATAGAGAAGCTGGCTGCTGATCTCTACAACGTAAATGCCTTCTCCACCTCCTCCTACACCATGTCCTCCTCCAACTCCTCTCCACCTTCCTCCTCCTCGGTCTCCACCTTCCCAAACACCTGCTCTCCACCTCCTACACCTCCATTCAACCTCTTCCACCACCTCCTTCAGCACCTCCTCCTACACCATATCTTCCTCTCAATCTCCCCCTACACCCGACCACTGCCTCCGTCCCCTCCCTCACCCCTACCACCATCTCCTCCTCTCCACCTCCACCCCCGCCTCCTCCATCTCCTCCTCTCCACCTCGACCTCCTCCATCTCCTCCTCTCCACCTCCACCCCCGCCTCCTCCATCTCCTCCTCTCCACCTCCACCCCCGCCTCCTCCATCTCCTCCTCTCCACCTCCTTCCCCACTTCCTCCTACATTATCTCCTCTTTACCTCCACCCATCACCTCCTCTCCTCCATCACCTCCTCCACCCCCTTCATCTGGATGTTCTTGTGTGTGTGTTTGTGTGTGTGTGTGTGGATGTGTCTGTGTGTGTGTGTGTGTGTCTGTGTGTGTGTGTGTGTGTGTGTGTGTGTGTGTGTGTGTGTGTGTGTGTGTGTGTGTGTGTGTGTGTGTGTGTGTGTGTGTGTGTGTGTGTGTTGACTGTGTGTGTTCTCCTTGCAGATCAAACAGACTCAGGATGAGGAGAAGAAGCAGCTCACGGCCCTCAGGGATCTCATCAAGTCCTCTCTCCAGCTGGACCAGAAGGAGGTAGGCCACGCCCCTCGTTGGGATCACACCCCCTGTACAACACATCTCCCTTATGATAGACCACATTCCCTCTGATAGACCCAACCCTTCCTGTACACCACATCCCATTATAGACCCCAGCCCTCCTATAGACCACACCCTGTGTTAGACCCCAGCCCTCCTATAGACCACACCCTGTGTTAGACCCCAGCCCTCCTATAGACCACACCCTGTGTTAGACCCCAGCCCTCCTATAGACCACACCCTGTGTTAGACCCCAGCCCTCCTATAGACCACACCCTGTGTTAGACCCCAGCCCTCCTATAGACCACACCCTGTGTTAGACCCCAGCCCTCCTATAGACCACACCCTGTGTTAGACCCCAGCCCTCCTATAGACCACACCCTGTGTTAGACCCCAGCCCTCCTATAGACCACACCCTGTGTTAGACCCCAGCCCTCCTATAGACCACACCCTGTGTTAGACCACACCCCCTATGATAGACCCCACCCCTCCTATAGACAACACCCCATTATAGACCACATCCCCTCTGGTAGACCACAGCCCATGATAGACCCCACCCCTTATGATAGACCCCACCACCTTTATAATACCAAACCCACATAACACCTTTGCAACTGCAGTTACCTCCCAAAGTCCAACCATCACCATTATGATGACGAGATACTACACTATTGCAATGAACCTATTCAGTACTCCCTCTCACTCTGTAGTCCTAACAACAGTCAGTCAGATATCTACCCCTTAGTTTAGGCTTTGTCCACCTAAGAGCCCTGGTGGAAGATAACCCCTCTACACGCACACACCCTCACACCGACACACATATGCACCCACAAACACACACACACACCCACACTCACACACACACGCACACACACACACACACACATTCTCACACGTGTTCCCTCTGTCTTCCTCTCTGCTTTCTGCTTGTCTGGAATCCAGTCTAGAAGAGTAAGTGCTGCTGGAGGACACGCGCACTATGACCACGCACACCCGCACATGCACGCTCACCGTGCACACTCACCGTGCACGCTCTTGCATGCTGGTATTCTGTTCTGCTTGAATACATATATATATATAAACATATGTATATATATGTGTGTATATATATATATATATCAGTATATATATATATGTATATATATGTGTATATATAGATATATACAGATATATACTGTATGTTTATTGTTTAAAGGAGTAACCAACAAAGTCATGGGGATAACATTTCATTCTTCGATTTGAGTCTTTAGACAGGAGCATGCTGTGTGTCTCCACGGCAACTGGTCCTGGACCCCTGACAACAGTCTATTATGGGATGATTGTTAATGTTTCTGCATGCACCACCAAGACCTGGACTCTCACTGGCATTCATTGTAATAATGGGGTTGTTTGTGTGTCTGTGCGTGCGTGTGTGCGCGTGTGTGTGTGTGTGTGTGTGTGTGTGTGTGTGTGTGTGTGTGTGTGTGTGTGTGTGTGTGTGTGTGTGTGTGTGTGTGTGTGTGTGTGTGTGTTTGTGTGTGTGTGCAGGACTCCCAGAGTAAGCAGGGGGGCTACAGTATGCACCAGCTCCAGGGAAACAAGGAGTTTGGATGTGAGAAGAAGGGATACCTGATGAAGAAGAGTGACGGGTAGGTCATTAGTTAGTACTATTTCCTAGTTGCTACTACACTCGTTAGTATTAGTACTTCACTAGAAAGAGTACCAGATGAAGAAGAGAAATGGGTTGGTCACTAGTTAGTACTATATACTTCAGTAGTGAGCACTATTTCGCTCACTAGTTAGAACTAGTTACTATACTAGTAAGCATACCTGATACCTGAAGAAGAGGGACGGGTGGTTCATCATTTACTACTAGTTACTTTTCTTACTAAAATAAATTTGTGTGTTTGCACATTAATTTACCATTAATAAACAAAGAATTTATTTACAAAAGGTATCGAAAGGAATATATTAATGAGGTGGAGAATGATGTTTAGTCAACGTGGTAAGATGTATGTTTAATGTATGGATGTTTAGTAACGAGTCTCTGTCTCTGATAGGCTGAGGAAGGTGTGGCAGAGGAGACAGTGCTCAGTGAAGGGGGGCATCCTCACCATCGCCCACGGCACTGTGAGTGTACACACACACACACACACACACACACACACACACACACACACACACGCGCGCGCGCGCACACCACCACCACCACCACCACCACCACCACCACCACCACCACCACCACACACACACACACACACACACACACACACACACACACACACACACACACATACATGCACACTCACACATACATGCACACACACACACCCGCACATATATATTTACAGACACACACACACACACACACACACACACACACACACACACACACACACACACACACACACACACACACACACACACACACACACACACACACACAACAACAACAACTCCATCAGTTTACTGGTTGACCCCTGCATCAGACTGGCACGTTGAAGCTGACATAGATGGGTTGTCATGGCAACATGTCCCTCCCCCCTCCCTCATCCCTTGCCCTGCTGTGGTTGTATGAGTCATAGCAGAGAGAGGGAGAGGTGGGCCACATGTTTATTAATGCTCACTCTGCCATGGCTCCTAGGGCTCCATCTCCGCTCCAACAGCTGCAGTGGGCGGATACGGCACACGACGCTGTAGTCAAATGTTCCATATAAGGACAGATCCAAACCCGAGCCATCATCTCTCATACAGAGCGTTCTGTCAAACTACAGATCCGATGAGCCACACGTCTGTTCTGTTCGACTACGGTTTAGGTCCACTACGATTCAGTTAAACAGTAGTTGGGTTCAACTGTGGTAGCAGTAGATTAACTCAAACATGAATCTGCCCACGTTGACTGCCTCTGATTTCACTTACAGTTATATTGAACTCTGACATAAATCGTGTGAAGTTAGAAACTGTATTCTATTAGTTTAGCAATCCAGCTAGGCTAGCTTCAAGAGGGAACGAAAAAAATACTGTCATTCCAGCTGGCTGTCACTGAACAGACAGCATTGGAATTAGCGTAACACAAATAGCATGCTTCACAGAAGCAGCAGACAATATAACTTCACAATATATTCCAGAGTGCTGCACACACATTGGTCTGCCTTAGACACCGCCAGCCTCTCATATCATCTGGTGCCTCTGACCTCTGACCTCATGGCTCTGGGGTGTCTGTGATCTGATTGGCTGGCGGGTAGACGGCACAGAGACAGACTTCTGCTTTAGGGCTGTGTTGTACATCAGGTAATCTTAAATAGAAAATACAATATTGGTTTGTTTTCAGGTTATCCTATTAATGTAAAAGGTCGAGTTCATTCATTCAATTTCAAATCGAACATCTGCACAAAGCGTGCAAATATAATAACAATATCCCCACAGGCCATGGCCCCAGTGCTATCCCGCCTGCCATCTGCACGTCAGTCTGTCTGCCGTCTGTCTGTCAGTCTGTCTGTCAGTCAGTCTTTCTGTCTGCTGGCTCTCCTTCTGTCTGCCAGCTCCCCCCCCCCCCAGCGTTCCTCGCAGCCTGTTAGCATCGCGTGAGCACAGCGCTTTGCCCCCCCCCCGCCTCACCCCCCCAGGCCGCTGGCATCACATGTGCCAGCTGGCGCCAACACTGGTTTCCATGGAGACCACAGTGAGGAACAGAGCTGGTTGATGTGTTGGGAATTTGTTGCGATCTGTTTTACATCCTGATGGATATAACCATTTCATTTCTATAACACAGTGTGCATTTTGTGTGTTTGTGTGTGTGTGCGTGTGTGTGTGTGTGTGTGTGTGTGTGTGTGTGTGTGTGTGTGTGCACGTGCTTGTCCAGTCAAACCGGCAGCCCGTCAAACTGAACCTGCTCACCTGCCAGGTGAAACCTAGCGCTGAGGACAGGAAGTGCTTTGATCTAATTTCCCGTAAGTCACACCCACACACACACATACACACACACACACGCACACCAATACAGACACACACACACACACACACACACACACACACACACACACACACACACACACACACACACACACACACACACACACACACACACACACACACACACACACACACACACACACACACACACTTGCATACCAACCCAAACCCTCTCAAGGTATTCTTTTCCTTAAGTGAAAAGTGGTTTTCGGTTTCAATTCTGGGGGCTGGGTTACCCAGGCAACTGTGAGCAGGGGGGGTTCTCCCTGTCACACCGCAGCCTCGTTTCCATCCTAGAATGTGGTTCCCATGGTGACACAACACAAGCTGTCAAGCACTCCAAAAATAAAAGCCCTTCCTTTGATACAACTGGCGACATCTAACACTTTCAGAGAATGACCAGCATAATGTTCAGTTCTATAGCTCACTAGCAACATCCAAGAGGTGAAGAGATAAAAGGCATTCTCTGTATCTAACAAGCAACAAACTTTAGTTTCAGAAAATAAGTGTTTCAGAAACCAAACGCCCCTCCTAGATTCACCGAGGCCGACATCATCCCAGGGTCTTACAAAGCGTCTCTTCTGCACCACAGTCATCCTAGACTCAGTCAGACCTGCCAGTGCCGGGCGGGCCGGGGGAGAAACCTGGCAGCGCTTGAATTGAGCTGAGCTGGCGTGCTGTGCCAGCGGTCAGAGACTCCATCACTCACCCACGTCGTGTTGTTGTTCTGTCCTCAGACAACCGGACGTACCACTTCCAGGCGGAGGACGAGCAGGAGTTTGTCATGTAAGTTAACGAGACGGGGGGAAGAGGTGCTGCTGGGCAGCAGCTGGCCGGGACAGACTGAGCTGTTCCACATCCACAGGGGGTCAAACGCCGTTCATTAACTCTGCTTTAATGTGTGTGTGAGCAGCCAAGAGTCTGTGTTTGCCAGTGCAGGGCCAAGTCAAGTGTGTGTGTGTGTGTGCGTGTCGGTGTGTAAACATCCATGTGTTTGTGCGGGTGTGAGTGCATAGGCAAATGTGTGTGTGTGCACACTTGTGTGTGTGTCTCTACCAGTTGGATGTCTGTGCTGGGAAGCCACATTAAGGAGTGTGTGTGTGTGTGTGTGTGTGTGTGTGTCTTCCAGCTGGGTGTCTGTGCTGACCAACAGTAAGGAGGAGGCCCTCAACATGGCGTTCCGCGGGGAGCAGAGCAGCGCCGGGGAGGGGGGGGGGCTGGAGGACCTCACCAAGGCCATCATCGAGGACGTCCTGCGGATGCCCGGGAACCACACCTGCTGCGACTGTGGAGCGGCCGGTACGTGTGTGTGTGTGTGTGTGTGTGTGTGGGGGGGGGGGGGGGGGGGGGGGGCAGGTAATACATTAATAATGTATTGCACACACACACTGGTTGCTGGTTCAGGCT
>NC_044070.1:10231293-10291293 GCF_902167405.1 Gadus morhua
ATCTACAATGGACTCTAGTCCCACAGATACATTCAAACCTTTTATCGTAATTTAACCCTTCAACACAACACTTGGTATTTATAAATTGTACTAAGTACAGTGATATAGATTTTCTGACTGCTCCATAATGGATGTCCTGTTTCCTGTTTGTTCCTCAGCTTGCTAAGAACATCGGGAACAGTAGTTTCAACGAGATCATGGAGGGGAACCTGACATCCCCCTCCCCCAAGCCCACCCCCTCCAGCGACATGTGAGTGGACTCACTTTAGGGATCAAAATATTGAATCAGAGTGTACCTGTAAGGCACAATGAGAACTTACAGTATGGGTGACAACAACGCAACATGATATACATTTTCTATTCATTGGTGCCCTTCCAGGACAGCTAGGAAGGAGTTCATCAACTCTAAGTACGTGGACCACCGCTTCGCCCGGAAGACGTGTTCGTCGGCCCTGGCCAAGATGGTGGACCTGTGTGAGGCGGTGCAGTCCAGGGACCTACTGGCTCTGGTCCAGGTCTACGCCGAGGGGGTGGAGCTTATGGAGCCCCTCCCAGAGGCGGGACCGGTGAGTCCGACCACCACGCCCCCTTTCTAAATGACAGGCTGTTTGGGTCTGATTATGGACTGACTTCCTAGGGATAGGTGTGCTGACAACATATAGCACCATGCCCTTCCCTTCAAGATCAAACTAGATACACTACGCTGTATCATTGATGCTTCACACATGCACACACACCTGGAGGAAATTGGCACTATGCTATATCACTGATGCTAAACACATACACACACCTGGAGAAAATTAGCACTATGCCATATCACTGATTCTACACACATACACATTCAGTGTTTGAGACAGATGGCATTAAGAGAATGCATGAATTCCTGCCGCCGTCTCCTCTCCAGAGCTTACTTCCCACTGTATTCAGCATCCTTCATGTATAAATATTTGACCACATTACAGAAAACTGCCGCACGTCTTAACCCATTCACTCAAGCAGCCATTTTGTTCACTGTTGCTTGATCAAACGCTAGGAGAGAGAGATAGGGATAAAGGACAAGAGATGAGAGCGGGGGACATAGAGGGAGATGAAGAGGGTAAGAGATGGAGAGAGATGTGGAAGAGCGAGGGAGAGAGCGCCGGAGGACTGTGGTGCCTGATGGTGACTCTCCCTCCGCTGCCCGTTACCGCCCCCTGCAGGAGTCCGGGGAGACGGCGCTGCACTTCTCAGTGCGCACAGCGGACCACACCTCCCTGCACCTGGTCGACTTCCTGGTCCAGAACAGGTACGGTGGTGACATCGTCCGACATCACCGTGCACCCCAGAACCTTCTGATATCATCTAATAGGCTATAGAACCTTTAAGACCAAAAGATACACAATGGAACCTTATGACACCATCAGATATGCTATACAACCTTATGACATCATCAGATATGCTATACAAGCTTATGACATCATCAGATATGCTATACAACCTTTACGACCATCAGATACACTATAAACCCTTATGACATCATCATATAGGCTATAGAACCTTATGGCATCATCAGATACGGTATAAAACCTTTACGACCATCAGATACCCTAAAGAACCTTTACGACCCTCAGATATGCTATATAACCTTATGATATCCTCAGATATGAGAGATTAGAACCTAACCCTCAGCTGATAGGCTATAGAACCTTATGACATCATCAGATACGCTATAGAACCTTCTGTCATCATTGGATACCCTATAAACCTTATGACAGCATCAGATACGCTATAGAATCTTATGACATCATAAGGCACGCTATAGAACTTTATGACATTATCAGATACGCTATCGAACCTTACAACCTGCAGAAAC
Source organism: Gadus morhua (assembly GCF_902167405.1). Lineage (NCBI taxonomy): Eukaryota > Metazoa > Chordata > Actinopteri > Gadiformes > Gadidae > Gadus > Gadus morhua. Next base: position 10,233,146 of record NC_044070.1, read on the forward strand.
GCTTTTTTAAACCTGAACTAACTAAATACTATGAAAAACAATAATTACAATAGTTGGAAATCATATTTCAAACCCCCTATTGTGATGTTGTTACATCGTATCTATTCATTCAAATAATGCTGTTTAATAAAATGATCATTCACAATGTAATGAATGAAGATTATCCATCCATACCCACACAAAGTCCATAAACCGAATGCACATGCAGTTTCTAAGAGAGTAGTGCATCTGAACCACAGATAGTCATCCAAAACAAGAGAGAGAGAGAGAGAGTGATAGAGAGTCATTCTAAACCAGTGAGAGAGAGACAGATAGAGAGACATTGTGAAGCAGAGAGCGAGGCTCTGATCCCTGGGGGGTGCAGGGATCTGGGTCACGCTCCTCCAGTAGTCTCTCTTCATTATTCCTCCTATTGTTGACTGTCCTCACGTGTCTTGGTACCAGAGAACGCCAGCGGTTAGCCGGGAGTTAGCTGCTCTCTCAGCGCGCAGCTTCCAGCTCTGTATAGTATGCATGTATTACATGTTACATAATATATAGCAGTACTAAACTGAATATATATTGAAAATATGTATGAAAGTATGTGTCCCCTAATGTTGTCCAAGGAAGGTTAGCATACTGCTGCCACTATATGCTCTCACATACTGAGCATAGCTGAGCATACTTTTAACTTTGAAATCACATTTATTTTAAATATAACGGATGTTAACTTTGTGTGTGTGTGTGTGTGTGTGTGTGTGTGTGTGTGTGTGTGTGTGTGTGTGTGTCTGTGTGTGTGTGTGTGTGTAGCGGTAACCTAGACAAGCAGACCGAGTTCGGGAACACAGCGCTGCACTACTGCTGCATGTACCAGAAACATGAATGTCTCAAACTACTGCTGAGAGGGAAACCCACTACAGACATCAGTAAGTTAAACACACACACACACACACACACACACACACACACACACACACACACACACACACACACACACACACACACACACACACACACACACACACACACACGCACAAACATACTGCAAAATGGAAACCCACTACAAACATCAGTGAGTTACACACACACACACACACACAGCTTCACACAGATATAGTACATACACACGCAGATACATACCCACTACTTCTGACGGGCGAGAATACCACATACATCTATACACACACACACACACACACACACACACACACACACACACACACACACACACACACACACACACACACACACACACACACACACACACACACACACATAGATATAAACACACCTGCATACTAGACTCCTACGATCACTCACCCATTTCTTCACTCCCTTTTTTCCCAGCCAATCAGAATGGGGAAACGGCCCTGGATGTTGCTAGGCGACTGCGGAACGCTCCGTGCGAGGAGGCGGTGAGTAGCGGGGCTGAGCACGCTCATTGCGTGCACCCGGACACACGTTTTTTACGTAGGTACACATGTCGCTGTCAGAGACACACACATCGGCAGATGTTTCCAGTAGAGAGGGGTTGTTGTGTTGGGTCTGAGGGCACCACTAGAGGGCAGTGAGGGGACTCCTGCTCCCTGACTACAGGGAGACACAACCTTGGCTGTTGGTCACTTCTGTTAGAGTTATGTGTTATATTAGAGAAGTGGTTTGATTCATTTGTTTGTGTGTGTGTGTGTGTGTGTGTGTGTGTGTGTGTGTGTTTGTTTGTGGGTGCGTGTGTGTGTGTTCATGTGCATTTCTGTGTGTGTGTGTGTGTGTGTGTGTGTGTGTGTGTGTGTGTGTGTGTGTGTATTTGTGTGTGGTTGTCTGTGTGCACGGGTATGTGTGTATTTGTGTGTGTTTGTGCGTGTACGTGTGTTTGTATATTTGTATGTGTGTGTGTGTGTATGTGTATGTCTGTGTGTGTCTATGTGTGCGTGTGCAGCTGGTGCAGGCTGCCGAGGGGAAGTTCAACCCCCACATCCATGTGGAGTATGAGTGGAGCCTCCGTTTGGAGGAGATGGACGAGAGCGATGATGACCTGGAGGACAAGGTGAGACCGCAGCATCAGCACCATCTCCATGGGGCCTGGATGCACCATGTCAGTCATGGACTCAGAACCTCTGGCGTCAAGTATCTTAAAGGACAATTCTCATCGGAAATGAAGGACTTAATATGAGGATAATAATTGTCAACCATAATTGAAACGATTGCCATAACCCCATTAAGACGTGATTTATTAGCCTGCATATAACCTGACCTCTGTCATCTCGCCCCCTCTTCCTCCTCCCCTCCTTTGCCCCACCACCTCCTCTCCAACCCTTCCACCTCCACCTCCTCTCCTCCATCCTCCTCCTCCACCTCCACCACCAACACCTCCACCCCTTGCCCCCTCCAGCCCAGCCCCATCAAGAAGGACCGCTCCCCGCGGCCCCAGAGCTTCTGCCACTCCTCCAGCCTCTCCCCCCATGACAAGCTGTCCCTGCCGGGCTTCCTCAGCCACCGCGACAAGCAGCAGCGGCTGTCCTACAGCGCCTTCTCCAACCAGGTGTACAGCACCTCCACCGACCTCAGCTCCTCCTGCTCCCCCGTGGACGGACCCCCGCTGCCCCCCAGGAACCAGGGCAAAGGTCAGACCTTACACACAAACACACACACACACACACACACACAGACACACACACACACACACACACACACACACACACACACACACACACACACACACACACACACACACACACACACACACACACACACACACACACACACACACACACACAGTGATGCTTGCTCCAGCACCAAGTCTGAGGACAGCCTTTTGGAGCTTAGCTGTTTGCCTGGGTGCTAAATTGCTGTCTCGGTCTAATCTAGGAGCTAACTTATTAACATTGGAGCTTGATGCTGTCAACGGCCAGGCTAAGTTAAAGTACATACAAACACTGTGCTTGGTGGTAGGGGTGAGCCACTGTAACCTGGCTCACTCATGTTCTCTGAATTATGCACACATTCTCAAACGTAGAATGTGACTGGTCAATAGGGAGAGTAGGGTCTGGGGCCCGTGCCATTAGCAGTGTTAACAGAGGCCCCTAGTTGGGGGGGTGGGGAGGGCCCCAGAGGGAGATGAGATCCCGTGTCAGACGATTAGACACCGAGTCCACCTCAACACTTTTATAATTAAAAACAATAAGGCCATGAGTAGGAGTCATCCTAGCAGGAGGTCCTAAAGCCACAATAAAGGGCTCCTATTTGACCACCGGGATTCATGATGGATAGATCTGCATACCAGCCTACGCAGTGGACTGTACCAACTGGTGGTTGATCTATTCATTATACATCTTGGCTATGGTTTTTTAACAGAATGTTACAAATAAAGACAGTTGGAGTAATACTGAAATAATTTATGGTTGAGTTTAATATATATTTAGATATTATGTACATTGTTAATCGATCTTCAGAATTTATATTCAACACGCTAGCTGTATATTCGATAGCGTATGCCAAATCGTGTCTAATATATATTTATAACAATTGATAGTATTCCAGTATGAAAGCTAAGATGTGCTCTAATGTGTTCCAGTATGCTAGCTAAGCTCTAATGTATTCCTGTATGCTAGCTAGATGTCACCTAATGTGTTCCAGTATGCAAGCTGGTTAAGCCCAAATGTATTCCAGCATGCTCGCTAGATATGCTCAGATATATTCCATTATGCTAGCTAGTCGGCCTAATATATTCCAGTATGCTAGCATGATGTCTTCTAATGTATTCCATTATGCTAGCTAGTTAAGCCTGAATGTGTTAAGCATGCTAGCTAGTTGCGTCTAATTTATTCCAATATGCTAGCTTGATATCGCCTAATGTATTCCACTATTGCTAGCTAGATGTCGTCTAATGCATTCCAACACACTAACTGCTGACAATAGCGGGATTAGCGGCATGCTATCTCTCTTCCAGCCCTGGCTCAGAGAACCTCGGCCATCTCTCCCCTGGGTTGTTCCTGCTGACTAAATCTCATCTTGCGCTTCTGGTGTGGGAGTCGCTGTTTTAAATAGTGACATAGATTCCCTCCCACACTCCTGCTCATCTCGCTCTTTTCTTTTTCCTCCTCTCCTTCTCTCTTCCTTTCTCTTATTCAGCTCCACACTTGGCTTTCCTTGGCTCTCACTCGCACTACGCCACTCTGGCTGGCTCTCGACCGTACATCAGTGAATATCCTGCTTTTACTTTCTGCCCTCCTCCCCTCCTCTTCTTAAAGCCTCATAGCGGTTACCTTCCTCCTCTGGTTTCTTTCTCTGCTGCTCAGAGAGGGGATCGATGTTTCTCCTCTTAAACAAGTTAAACGTTTGGCAAAGACTCCCGCTCGTGTCAGCGGAGATGGAACTTCCAGGTTCAGAAAGTACAAATCCAGCCCTGGATTTTAAATCAACCATATGAGCCTCAGCCTGGGGATTGAGACAGAACACATTAATGAGTTTAACTGTGCTCAGTGCTTAAGGGTTAGAACAAATATATGGCAGGGATTAACTTCCTAAACCTGGAGCTCTGGCCGCGGCTGATTGGTCTCTTCTTGTAAAACATGAGTCGTGCCCACGATCTCTGAGCAGTACAGTTCCATCATGGCTGAGTTCTCTATAAGCTTCTCTTACTATACTTCACTGTAGACCAGAACTAACACCCTTCAGGATAAAACCCAGGCTAAACCAGGCCCATCCCCACCTGCCAAAAACACGCAGTAGCCCACACTCCTTCTCCAGGGTTGTGTGTGTTTCTGTCACACACACACACACACACACACACACACATTCCTGGCTGGTGTGGATGGCCTGGGGAGTGTTGTTTCTACTCCTGTCTCTGTTGTCCAAACACGGCGTCCATGGTCTCCCGCCCCGTCTGTTGTTCCTGCTCCTCAGAGGGCCACTACTGTCACTACCACTATCACATCACCCTGGATCACAGTCTCTATCAACATCAGATCACTATCACCGTCACTATCACTGACACTATGACTATCACTAACACTAGTATACACTATACACTACCACTATCACCGTCACTATCACTGACACTATGACTATCACCAACACTACACACTATACACTATCTCTCACGGGCACTATCAATATCACCAACACTAACACTTACTCTAAGACTCACTAACAATATCTCTATCACCAACACTAACACTTACTCTATCACTCACTAACAATATCTCTATCACCAACACTAACACTTACTCTATCACTCACTAACAATATCTCTATCACCAACACTAACACTTACTCTATCACTCACTAACAATATCTCTATCCCTAACACTTTCACTGCAGTAACACTATCACTATCCATTATCCGCCTCCAAGATCTACGTCTCCATTCAATCGTTGTTCGGTAACCATGGTAACGGCGAAGACTGACAGCTGTCAATCTGCCCCCCTATCATCAACATTGTCATCATCTGGTTTGCTTTTGTGTGTGTGTGTGCGTGCGTGTGTGTGTGCGTGCGTGTGTGTGTCTGTGTGTCTGTGTGTGTGTGTCTGTTTGTGTGTATCTGTGTGTCCATGCCTGTGTCTGTCTTCAACTGTGTGTATGTCTATGTGTGTATCTGTATCTTGTGTGTGTGTGTGTTTGTGTGTATATGTGTGTGTATTTGTGTGTGTGTCGGTATTTGTGTATTTGTGTGTGTATGTATGTATGTGGGTTTGCGTGTGTGTGTGCGTGTGTATGTATGTGTGTGTTTGCATGTGTGTGTGCATGTGTATGTGTGTGTGTGTGTGTGTGGTGCGTGCGTGTTGCTCCTGCAGCTCTCACCTCATCCGGCCCCCCCTCCACCACCCCCTTCACCCCCGGGGCCAGCGCCACCCTGTCTAAGAAGAGGCCTCCGCCCCCTCCCCCTGGACACAAGCGCACCCTGTCCGACCCCCCCAGCTCCCTGTCCCACGGCTCCCTCAGCAGGGGGGCCCTCTCTGGGGGTGAGGCGTCCACACACCCCCCTTCACACCGCCTTCCCGTGGGGAAGAAACAACAACAGCAGCAACCTGTGGTCTAAATCAAAACAGAAAAGCATATTTTAGAAAACTCAGCCAGAGTTTGTAACGGATTTCCTAGGAGGCCATATATTTTTTAGTTTTTTCATGCATTCATATCAAATAAGCATTTGTTTTTTGGGGTGTTCTGTTGTATCATGGCAACAGATAACTAATTAGTCATTTGTTGCCCACGTCAAAATCACAGGAAGTGACTCTACCCCTCCGCCGATGAACAAGATGTCGCCGATCTCTAACAAGTTTGAAGGAATTCCACAGCCGCAAAGGTAGCGGCAATAAACTTGATATTTCGAAATCGGCGTGTTTGCATAGTCTGTCGAACTGCTGTCGAACTCATCAAACATGGGAATTTCGAAAGGGTCCAATAAAGTTACTTTGATTTCTGGGCTTCTTGTTTGTTGACCTCAAAGGTTTCCTACCTTATCCTAGTCACTGCTTGAGCGATCATATAAATGTGCATAATCCCTCACATTCTCAGCAAGTCTTGCTTCCAACTGGTTCATTGATATATTTCGGCCTTATCAACCATCTATAGGAGACCCAAAAACTTCAAACCAAAGGTCACTACAATGACCTTCAATCCAAATAAATGCCAATCAATTGAACTTGCTATGGTGGTATTGTAACATAGGTTATCTGAAATGCCATTGCAGTAGCATGTTTGTGACCAGAGATGGTGCTGTTCCTTAAGTTTATTTTCATAGCTCAGGTTTCTCTGTGCAGCAGAACAGTCTTAACTCCCAGCTTAATGCATTATTGATTTTCACTTAATGTGGTCTTGATGATCGTCCAACTGAAGACAAAGCAGTTGCTTCTTCCTCCCATTGGTCACCAGTTCATGTATTGATAATTATGTTGATGTTCCTCCAGCTCCACTGCAGCTAACACCAAGTCTACTCTTGGACCAAGAGTTCTCCCTAAACTACCTCAGAAAGGTAACCAGATCCTTGTCTCACTCTCCAGCACTGTGGTCAAGTAGCTCACACTGACATGTTAAGTTTAAGCTGTCAACAAAGCACACGTTGACAATGAAGCAGCAATGATATGTTGCAGGACATGTTTCCAGATGAAGCCGCTCATAGTAAGGCCCCCTTTGTGTTTGTCTTTCCGCCAGTGGCACTGAGGAAGATAGACACCATCCATCCATCGATGGACAAGCCCAGCCTGCCCCCAGAGGTCTTCTGCCACCTGAAGTCCCCGTCAGGAGCTGACACCCCCCAGAGGACCGTTCCCCTAGAGCGGCCTCATCCCGGGGACCTGCCCCCCAAGCCCCAGCCCTCTGACCTTCCCCCCAAACCTGGTGAACTGCCCCCCAAGCCGCAGCTGTCTGACCTGCCTCCCAAGCCACAGCTCTCTGACCTCCCCCGGAAGCCCCAGCTGAAGGATCTGCCCCCCAAACCTGTGACAGCTGAGCCTGCGACAAGAGCCCCACCCGGGGATCCCTCTCCAAAGCCCCAACCTTCATCTCAGCCTCACTTCCAACCTCCGTCTCAGTCTCCATCTCAGCCTCCTCCTCAGCCTCCATCTCAACCTCCGTCTCAGTCTCCATCTCAGCCTCCTCCACAGCCTCCATCTCAACCTCAACCTCCGTCTCAGCCGCAGTCTCAACCTTCATCTCAGCCTCTATCTCAGCCTCCAGCTCAACCTCCGTCTCAGCCTCATACTCCGTCTCAACCTCCATTCCAACCCCAACATCAACCCCCCTCTCAGCCTCAAATCCAACCCCAGATTCAGCCTCCATCTCAACCACAGCCTTCCCCACAACCTTCCCCCCAACCTTCCCCACAACCCTCTCCACAATCCCAACTCCAACCCCTTGACCCTCCGTCACCCAATCAGCATGCCGATGGGGTCAGCCTGTCTTCCCAGCAGTCCAGTGAGGAGACCAATGGGAGCCCAGCAGGAGGCGCCGAGACGCCCGTGCCTCTGCCTCGAAAGATCAACACGGTAAGCTCACACGCCTTCCTCTGTCAATCATCCTCACATAAAGTAGGATTGAAAACGGACAAATGTGGGTTGTGTTGCTTTGGCAATCAGACCATTTACTCGTTCTATCGCTTTAGTTTTATTTGTATTAACATTTTTACATCCCCTCATCACACAATCAACGTGTTTTGTCTTCATGGAGCCAAAGGTTAATCCAAGGCCCAGTCACATAAGCCCCTTCCTTTGACCAGGGCCTGAGGCAGAAGAACTGGAGTCTCCGGGCACTGCACTAGGCTAGTGATGGGTCAAATGCTCAAAGAGTTGCTAAATGTAAAATTTCAACTAGTGCTGTTAGTGATGGGACAAAGACTCCCAGTAAGGCGAGTGAGAGTCAAATACTCCTAGTGCTGCTAGATATAGTCAAATGTTCCTAGGGCTGCTAGTGATGGCTTTATTTGTATAGTACGTGTACCTTTGCAATACAGATGAAGAAGGTGCTCTTTCTAAAGTGTCTGCCGATGTGTTTCCAGGGGAAGAGTAAAGGGCGCAGGGTGAAGACCATCTACGACTGCCAGGCGGATAACGACGACGAGTTGACCTTTGTGGAGGGAGAGGTCATCATCGTCACTGGAGAGGAGGACCAGGAGTGGTGGGTGAGTACATGCCTGTAACCATGACGGCAGCCGGTAGAGTCTCCGAGGAACCCCATCCTGAAAGGCCCTAGGTTAAGTCACAGTTCGGAAAAAGGTGTCCTTAAATGTGCTGATGTCTTATATCTAGTCTGATGAGTCTGGTGAAATGGCTGTTGCCGTCTACTTTCTATAGTTTACCTTAGTAAACCTTATGGCATAACCTAGTCTGCAGTGTTTATACCACAGGATCACAGATAGACATATTACTATGCAGACAGGTCAAGTAGAACAGCAACAATACGGTTCTAAGTAGCTGTACGTCCAACACGTATGTTATGGCTTCACCAGAACACCTGCATGTATGAAGCGCAGAGTGGCGTGTACTTACTCTTCCCCTCCTCCTGCAGATCGGGCACATCGAGGGTTTCCCGGACAGGAAGGGCGTGTTCCCGATGTCCTTCGTCCACATCCTGAGTGACTGACCGCCATCCCCCCTCTCTGTGAGCCCCGAGCGAGGGGCACAGAGAGGGGCCCCCTGGGGTGCGGTGACTAGCTAGCACCCCTCCCTCCCCAGCGGTGACGGGGGCTGTATAAAGAATGCATGTGTTTTCTTTTTCTCTACCAGTATTATATCTCTATAGCACGGCCCCCACCAGGCCACTCTCAAACCCTTAGCACTTACCTGAAGTCTACGTTTATGCTGTTACCGTGTATATATGTATGTAAATATATATATATTTGTGTGTGTGAGTGTACATACATGTTTTAATGTACAAAACGTGTACACGTTAACATGGCCCTCGGCCTGTACGGGCAGAGGAGCACTAGTTTTATTCATATTAAGTTCTACCGACCTATTGAGTCAACCACTCTCCCTGAACGGGAACGGAGCAGGGACTGGGCCGTGAGGTAGGTCACGTGACCCCGCGCGTCTCTCCCGCGTTCAGATTAAATGTACTCCCTTGTCCAGCTTGCTTTGTGTGTACATGTTTTACAGTGAGTGAAGGTACCTGCTGCTACTGTCTATACACCAAGGCTTGTGGTACCAGTGATTTCAACCCATATGAAGTTAACTCGGCTCACGTCCACAGGCGCTCCTTCTCTAACCACTAGTGCAAGGAGGAGTCCTGCAGTGATCATGTGGGACACCTCAGCAATATCCAGTTAGCAGCCTTCAAACAGCTCGTGTAGTTCTAGTCTTCACAATGGGTGACTATCATGAGCACCAGCGCGTTCTCATGAGTTTGTATCGTGTCCTACCATTCCCCCCCCCCCCCCCCCCAGTATTGATAGCTGGTCCTACACCACTAGATGTTTAGTAGACCTGGTATGACATTGCCCCATGCAGTTCTAATGTACACAACCATTTCAAATCATTAAAGTGCTGTACCCAAGTGCATCTGGTCCATTCTTTCAAAACAGTCCAGCTGGTTTACGTCAAGTGAATCTAGCACGAAATCAGTGGTTTTAGCGAGTGGAGGTTGACAATGGACATGTTCGCTTGGAAACTCCAAACAGGTTTAAACTGGGTATTGCAAATCAATATTTACAAGCAGATCCTTCTACCCAAAGTGACTTGTCATTTTTCAGAAGGTGGAAGACATTAAGGATGTTCATTGAACCAACTGAAAGATCGCTTGGTCAATCAATTCCATATACAAAGATACACCATGTACTATAGTATGAGTTCAAGTACCAGAACGCCTAGGTACAAGCCATATCATACAACTAGCAAAAATATATGGGTTTAGGTCTCGTTTAACTCCAATTGACATGCATTGAATATTTACCACAAGGTCAATCAGCATTTTTTTTTTATTCAACTTTCAGTTTTCCCATCACAAATTAAATGCCATCAAGTGCCTAGTCTTGGGAACAAAAACATTAAAACCAATGTTTTAAGAGAACATAAATTAACATTTGTGTTGCAACACAAAACTCTTATAATAAAAATTATATACATCAACTGAAGCCATCATACCAGAGTACTGGTAAAAAAAAAAAAACTTATTTAGACAATTGGCTCTTCTGGGTCGATTTCAATGAGCTGGCTTTTTCAATGGACTTGATGACTCCGACGGCAACAGTTTGCTTCAGGTCTCTGGCGGCAAAGCGTCCTGTTGGGTGAAAAAATATAAAGAGTTAAAATATAAATAGCTGAAATGGCTCAAAACAAATGAAAAGATGTTATAGTAAATCTATTCCTACGAAAACAATTTATTCTTAAGGGGGAACATGGAAAAAGGATAACGCTGCCCTTGAAAGCTAGATTGTCCTTTTCCCCCCCCAAGTCACCAACTAGTAGGCTTCCTTAGCAAACATTACCAAAAGACCTGATTGATTTAACGAGGCGAGCTCAATAGGAGCCCACTAGTTGAGGACTCACCCAGAGAGGGGTAGCTGAAGAAGCTCTCCACGCTGAGGGGCTTCTTGGGGACCAGTTTGATGGTGGCCGCGTCCCCGGACACCAGGATCTGGGGCAGGTCCTGCGTCTTCTGCCCACTGCGGCGGTCCAGCTTCTCCTTCAGCTCCTGGAAGCGGCAGGTGACATGTGCGGTGTGGCAGTCGAGCACCGGGGAGTAGCCTGCCTTTATCTTGCCCGGGTGGTTCAGCACGATCACCTGGAGAAGGAGGACAGCAGGTTACAACCCCTTGTCAAGGCAACAGTAGTGGCAGGGTAATGTAATCTAAAGCGTGATGCGTTGGTCTAACATACAAGTTTATTACTCCCAATGTAGCTAGCCCCAAATGACCACATAAAGCTGATCCCTAGTGTTGAGACCTCCCTCTATAAGACCGTGAACGTCTCATATGGCTCGCTCATCTCTACCCTGCAAACGATGGCATTACGTCTCCCAGTCAAACGAAGTATCCGCCCTGTGTGAGACGGACCTGGGCGATGAAGCTGTCCACCTCGGTGGGGGGGTCCTGCTGGGCGTTGCCCGCCACGTCTCCTCGCCGCAGGTTCTTCACGGCGACGTTCTTGATGTTGAAGCCCACGTTGTGTCCGGGCAGCGCCGTCTGGAGGCCCTGGTGGTGCATCTCGATGGACTTCACCTCCGCCGTCAGCTTGGCCGGGGAGAACAGCAACGTCATGCCGGGCTTCAGGATCCCCGTCTCCACCTTGCCCACAGGGACGGTGCCGACGCCTGTGAGGGGAAAACAAGTTGGATGACCAGTGCTAGAGTCACCAAGGAAACTGCCACTTTATTTTTAGCAATTAATTGAAAGATTTGAGTCCCAGCATCATTTGAAAATATATTTAAACAAAACCAAATTAAGTTGACCAAACATGCCTGTAGCCATCAGAAACCTCCGCTGGAATTCAGTTGCTCTAGCAAGAAAAGGTTAAATATAATTGATGGGGCTGTCGTGGGATCAAGTATACAGACCTCCGATTTTGTAGACATCCTGCAGGGGGAGACGGAGCGGCTTGTTGATGGTGCGGATGGGAGGCTGGATGGAGTCCAGCACTTCCAGGAGGGTTCTGCCACTGGAATGACCTTCCCTACGCTTCACCTTCCAGCCCTGGAACCATGACATCTGGGCCCACAACATTAACACAGTCAGACACAAAAACCTCATTGATCTGTTACAGTAGAAAGTCACACGACCGTACCTTCTGCGTGGGTGTGATCATGTTCTCGCCCGTCCAGCCGGAGATGGGCACGAAGGGCACAGTGGAGGCCTCATAACCAATCTTCTTCAGGAAGGTGGTGACCCCGCGAACCACCTCATCGTACCGCTTCTGGCAGTATGGCGGCTCAGTCAGATCCATCTTGTTCACGCACACGATCATCTGCTTCACGCCGAGGGTGTAGGCCAATAGAGCATGCTCACGGGTCTGGCCGCTGCGAGAGACGCCAGCCTCAAACTCTCCTCTGGCTGCAGAGACCATGAGGATCGCCACATCAGCCTGGGGAAGACAAGGTGAACATAGAAGCACATGTTGAATGAAACATTTAAACCAGCACTATGCAAGTTAGCCATTAGCAGCCTCTAGTGACTTGAGTTGTAGCTAGTCCTAGGTATAATATTTTCAAATGTTGGGGCCAGGGCAAAAGTGGATCAGAATGTAACATTTACACAGAATACTCTAGAATGGTTGACTCTAGAAAATGTCAAAGTAAAGACACTTTTAAAGAAGTGAATATCTGCAGTTGAAAGGTTAATGGTTCTGGGTCTAAACAAACTAAACGATTTCAATCGAGATCGGAGACCACCCTCCTCCAACCCACCTGCGATGTGCCGGTGATCATGTTCTTGATGAAGTCCCGGTGGCCCGGTGCGTCGATGATGGTGATGCTGTACTTCTTGGTGTTGAACTTAAGCAGAGAGATGTCGATGGTGATACCACGTTCACGCTCGGCCTTCAGCTTGTCCAGCACCCAGGCGTACTTGAAGGAGCTCTTGCCCATCTGGTTGCAACGAGGTAAAGGTTTTATAAGATACAGTTTAAAGAAAATAATAAAATTGCACGATAGTCCAGTAGGAGACTCACCTGAGCAGCTGTTTTCTCGAACTTCTCGATCTTCCTCGGGTCGATGCCCCCGCATTTGTAGACCAGGTGGCCGGTCGTGGTGGACTTGCCGCTGTCCACATGGCCGATAATGACGACGTTAATGTGGGTCTTCTCCTTAGCCATGTTGAAGGGTTTCTTCGTAGAGTTGCAGTAGACTTCTATTTGGATTCGAGAACCAATTTTTGTGCTTGGACTACCTTGCTGGTGATCTTCCGTCTACGGTTTTTATACGAGAAAGTAGGCCTACCTCACAATTAACGCCAATCAGAATCAGGTGCAGTACCGGTACTTCTCTTTTTTTTTTTTTTTTTCATAAACGCTTAGGTAGCCTACTATTGAAACTGAATCTAATCGATCATTACTTAAGACTATATAGCAACAATTTGTACCATGGAACTATTTAAAATGTAAAGCATATACAAGTAGGCCTACTGCTAATCCGTTTTTTGTAGTTACTGTTTATTTATTATAGATATTTTCTGTTCATGTGAACTGTTTCTGGGGTAATAATAAAATAGGTTTATTTATAGGCCTAATTGAAGCCGATGCTTTTCGAAATACAAGGTTCCTTTTAATGAAATATATCAGTCGATATCTTCCAAGATGTGTTGTGGTAGGCCAACAACAGTCAGGTGAATATAGCGAAACCATTTACCGGTTATAAAGGAAAGGGAGTTGTGTTTTTAAAACATTTTAAATTAAGTATCCGAACACAACAAAGTGGGAGGAGTCGGGGTCCCCGGTGCGGAGCGGACCGGTGACGCCGACCATCTAACCCGGAAATATTCCATCCCACGATCCGAAAGTACGGTAGGCGGGACTTCGCTCCTTCACTAACCAATCAAGTTTCGAATGCACAGTGGGCGCTGGCTCCCTCCGCGAACAACCAATCAGCGGCTCGGTTGACAGCGGCGATTGGTACGTTCGGAACTTGGGATCGAGCGAACTACACCAAAGAAGCAAATCGCTTTTTCTTGAGCCATCGAGTCGAGTGCTCTCCTTGTCTGCGAGCATCAAGGTAAGAAAAACACATCATTTTGATATTCTCGATGTGATAAAAACCGCCACAACTAAACTTTAAATCAGTTGTCATTCATCCGCGTTCATTGTAGAAGAGTGTGTGTATGTGTGTGTTTTTTCTAGAGTCTCAATGCGCTACCACAAAACGTGTCCGTCGAAATCAAAGCGTGTGACTACAAGTTTGATCGTTGCTATTGTAGATTTAAGGACTTCATTATGTCTCACTAGTCGATCAGTGTGAAGAGTAATATCTACCTTTCATCGCTGATATTGATAAATTAGAAATGACTCAAAGCGGGGGTCTCCTATATCTCTGAAAAGACGCATCTTTCTGCGCCTGTGACCCATTTGCCTTGAACGAGTGATTCTGGATCGAAGCTCTACCGAATAACGTCCATCCAGCTGAACAAAGTTATTTTTTACTGTGCCATGTGCCGACTGACACTGACCACTCGCTCGCCGGAAGCCATCGTGTAGGACAGGATTATATTACTAAGTGGACCATTACGGTTCAGAACAGCTCATCCCAGCGTCCCTGTCTGGGGTAGGAGAGGAGCTAGGTTAGTCCTGTGCTGGTCCCGTGTGACCTGACCGCCTCTGGAGGAGAGCCTCGAGGCATTTGAGGTCGGTGTCCTGGTTAATGTTGAATAATTCATGTTTCTAATTTATTTACTACTGATGATTATGATTATTTAATATTTGAACTGCTATCTATAAACATAATCTTCCTGTTAGTCCCCTCTTATGTGTTCCTTCTCAAGGTTTCTGCCCTCTGGGTTCCTTTTAAGACCTTTAGACCGCTCAGGGTGTTGTTCTGTCAAGTGGTGGCATTCTGAGACTGACTGTGATGAAGGGCTATATACTAATACAACTGACGCGTCCTAATCTACATAAGCCTCTATTCCTTACGGAACTCAATTGTATTGGAACAAACCCCTTCTGAACAGCTTATCTTTTCTCCAAAAAGAGGAAGGCGAGAGTTGCTCAAAGTGTTACTCGCCTGGTGCACTCTTTGCTACATATGGTTGACAAGGAAATCCATCCGCTCAGACTCAGTTTATGTTAAACCCAGATAACCCAGATTGCCATTTTTTGGTTACCATCAGCCGTACCCCTGCTATGCTTGTATTAAAAATGGGGAAGTTCTAACTTCTCTGTAGCTTGTAATGCGCAATGTTATTGCAACCCGCGATATGGTGAAATCGGATTGCATGACGTTATGGAAATGAACCATTGGGTCTCTTGCTGTAGCAGTATTACAACTGGGCCTGGCTGTTATCTGACCCGGTATGGCTTTTAAAGAGGGATGTGTTACGGCACTCAGCAGATGAAATGGCATTCACCTCTGCAGTGTCACACAAATGGCTGGCACAGCACTAATAACTGGCTGTCGGCCATGTTGTCTCTGAGGAACAAATGGTGGAAATTAAAGAATAGTGAACTTTGACCCCTCCGTCGGCCTTGGCATGCAGATGCGGGCCAAGGTCGGATGTCTTTATAAAAAATGCTGTCATGGCTTGGAAAACCATGATGTCACTTCCACTTTCAGGGTACTTATTTAAACGCTTTTAAACGCACGACGCTGAAGTTGGCATCCGATTCGCAGCATCCGATTCAGCAGCTGGTCCACTTTAAATCGGTCCTGATTGAAAACCACTACACCTAGACTCTTCAAATCTGGACTAAATTATCACAGTGAGGCTATACATTATAATAAACATAGTTACAGATTTGTGAAACCTTTTTTCTATTTGTGATAATGCAATACAGGCTCATTTTAATGCTTTTTAGGGGTCCAGACTGCATTAGAACTGGTCCTGATTGAAAACCACTACACCTAGACTCTTCAAATCTAGACTAAATTATCACAGTGAGGCTATACATTATGTAAAACATAGTTTCAGATTTGTGAAACCTTTACCCTATTTGTGAAAATGCAATAAAGGCACATTTTAATGCTTTTTAGGGGTCCAGACCGCATTAGAACTGATCCTGATTAAAAACCACTACACCTAGACTCTTCAAATCTGGACTAAATTATCACAGTGAGGCTATACATTATGTAAAACATAGTTTCAGATTTGTGAAACCTTTAACCTATTTGTGAAAATGCAATGCGGTCTGGACCCCTAAAAAGCATTCAAATAAGCCTGTATTGCATTTTCACAAATAGGGTAAAGGTTTCACAAATCTGAAACTATGTTTTACATAATGTATAGCCTCACTGTGATAATGTAGTCCAAATTTGAAGAGTCTAGGTGTAGTGGTTTTCAATCAGGACCGATTTGAAGATTCTAAGTGGTTTTCAAGCCGAATCGGATGCTGCGAATCGGATGCAAACTTCAGCGTCGTTTTAAACGCTCTGAGGGTTCACTGGTGGGGGATCTGAAACCAGGAAGTTGTCTGGTGTGTGGTCTTCAAGCGTCTCTGCCTCTTGTTATGTTTGTGAGGGTATGAGCATTGATACATGATAATAAACCTTTTATACTTTGTGTTCTCATAAGTTGTACCGCTTGTTGGTGACGTGCATCATTTAGCTGTAGAAACTAAACAACCCCGTGTTTAGTTTCCAACCCATTTAGCGATTGTGTGTATTATGGTTAGGCCTTTTGAGTTGGCAATTCTATTAAAAAGATTTGGTTACTTAGAAATGGTTACTTTCGTATGGTTTCACTCTTATGTTTCTCTCTCAGCAACACTGTAGGCATATTGTCTTGACTGGACAGTTTTATGGTTCAATGGATGCTTAGAAGGATCGAAGTCTACCTGTTGATGATGAACTCATCATCTGATTGGGTAACATGCCCGTCTCTTTGTCAAATGTCTATTTTTACCGCACCTAGATTTTATTGTTGCCTAAGGGCAGTGGCATTCACTCAGACTTGGGGCTGACCTGTCTTTGAGCTAGAGCTATAACTACTAGCAGTTTGTTTTCTTAACTGACACAACTGTGGGTGAATGTATGAGGAAATGGGTTAATATAGGGTGGATGGGTTAATGATATAAAGGTGAATGTTAGTATACCTGTGAATATAAGGGTACTATAGTATAGGGTGATTGAATGAATATAGGGTAAATTGTTAATGTATAGTATGGATGGGTTAATATACAGGTGCTGGTCATATTATTAGAATATCATGAAAAAGTTGATTTATTTCATTAATTCCATTTAGAAAGTCAAACCTGTAGAATGTATACATTCATTCCAAACAGACTGATACATTATAAGTGTTTTTTTGCCAAAAAGAAGATGATTATAGCTGACAACCAATGAAAACCCTAAATTCAACATCTCAGAAAATTAGAATATGGTGAAAAGGTCAGATATTTAAGACACCTGGTGCCACACTCTAATTAGCTAACTAACTCAAAACACCTGGAAAAGCCTTTAAATGGTCTCTCGTTTTGATTCTGTATGACACACAATCATGGGGAAGACTGCTGACTTGACAACTGTCCAAAAGATGACCATTGATACTTTAAAGAAGGAGGGCAAGACACAAAAGGTCATTGCCAAAGAGGTTGGATGTTCCCAGAGCTCTGTGTCCAAGCACATTAATAGAGAGGCGAAGGGAAGAAAAAGATGTGGTAGAAAAGAGTGTACAAGCAAGAGGGATAAACGCGCCCTGGAGAGGATTGTCAAACAAAACCGATTCAAAAATGTGGGGGAGATCCACAAAGAGTGGACTGTAGCTGGAGTCAGTGCTTCAAGAAGCACCACACACCGACGTATGCAAGATATGGGCTTCAGCTGTCGCATTCCTCGTGTAAAGCCACTCTTGAATAAGAGACAACGTCAAAAGCGTCTCGCCTGGGCTCAAGACAAAAAGGACTGGACTGCTGCTGAGTGGTCCAAAGTTATGTTTTCAGATGAAAGTACATTTTGTATCTCCTTTGGAAATCAAGGTCCCAGAGTCTGGAGGAAGACAGGAGAGGCACAGAATCCACGTTGCCTGAAGTCCAGTGTAAAATTTCCACAGTCAGTAATGGTCTGGGGTGCCATGTCATCTGCTGCTGTTGGTCCACTGTGTTTCCTGAGGTCCAGGGTCAATGCAGCAGTCTACCAGGAAGTTTTAGAACACTTTATGCTGCCTGCCGCGGACCAACTTTATGGAGGTGACGATTTCATTTTCCAACATGACTTGGCACCTGCACACAGTGCCAAATCTACCAGTACCTGGTTTAAGGACCATGGTATCCCTCTTCTTGATTGGCCTGCAAACCCACCTGACCTTAACCCCATAGAAAACCTATGGGGTATTGTGAAGCGGAAGATGCGAGATGCCAGACCCAACAATGCTGAAGAGCTGAAGGCCACTATTAAAGCAACCTGGGCTCTCATAACACCTGAGGAGTGCAACAGACTGGTCGACTCCATGCCACGCTGTATTGCTGCAGCAATTCAGGCAAAAGGAGCTGCAACTAAGTATTGATTGCCATACATGCTGAAACTTTCCATGTTCATACTTTTCAGTTGGCCCACATTTCTAAAAAATCATTTTTTGTACTAGTCGTAACTAATATTCTAATTTTCTGAGATACTGAATTTGGGATTTTCAGTAATTGTCAGTACTAATCATCCAAATTAAAAGAAATAAACATTTCAAATATATCACTCTGTGTGTAATGAATTGATATAATATGTAAGTTTCACGTTCTGAATATAATTACTGAAATAAATCAACTTTTTCATGATATTCTAATAATTTGACCAGCACCTGTATAGGGTGGACGATTGGTTAATATAGGTTATTGACTATATCTATAGATAAATATATGTTTATCTCTCTCTCTAGCTACAGTATATCTTAGGTAGACCACAGCAGACATAGACCTGACGTGAACCTTGCCATATATCTGTTTTCTATTCTGTTGCATAAAGATCTTCAAGGCCCGATTTACACTAGACATCCCAACTCATTTGGCTTGATGCCATTTTGTAGTGTTGTTCCTTTGTGTAGAAGTACACTATGTGAAGGCTGCTAAACTCTAACAGCACATAGCCAATAGCGCCAGTTATGTATTTGAGGACCTTGATCGAAGAAATATTGTAAACCTATACCTTTTATAACCGCTAATCTTTTGAGGATGTTAAGAGCCTTAAATAATACGAAGCTCCTTTTCATACAGTACACAGTCTGCAGTCCTACTTGTAGAGCATGCACTGTAATGGAACTATACAAGGAGTAAGATTATATAAATAAATACAAATAAATAATGTTGCCCTATATTGAGGGGATGGTAACATTTTAACATTTACTACTTATTTGGCTGGTGGACAAAAAAAGTAACAATTATACCGCTGTTTATCCATCTCAATTCCTCTGTCCTAGAACCCAAAGACTCCACAGTTGTGGGTTGCTTGGTCCCCATGACCAGTCTGGACTGGTGTTGACTGAATTCCCTTCCGTTTCGGACCATTGCGTTTGGGAAATAACGAGGTCGGAGAGACCATCGAGGTCTGACGAGATCTGTCGTAAGATTGTGTAGTACAAACAAGAGACGTTTATGGATGGAGGTTTTTTTTTTATTATTCCCCTTGCCGAGAGATGTCTTGCCATAGCTGATTCCTCTCTTTATTTTCCTACGGCGTGTTGCTGCGTGTTTACAGGCATCTCTCGAGGCACGCTGGAACACGGCCGACCCTGCGGCCCAGGTTAGATACCCGAGTTCACACTCGATTAACACCGCTGTTTGAACTGAATGCTAGGGCTGTGTATCAATGTATGGCTGTAGTGCTTTAAAACCTAGCCAACCCTACAGCCAACTTCCCTTCTGCGATCCAGCGCTAAAGGCTCAAAGATGCGTCCGGAAAACTGCACTGCGTGATAATCTGCAGCTGTCCACGAACCGAGAAAGGATTTCTGCCTGGCAACCACAGTTTGATATACATATGATCCAATGAATATTGCCCCTGACAGCAACATGACCTAAATGCAACATTTCCCTAAACTATATCGCAACCCAAATGCTGACACACTGGGAACATAGCAGTTGGATAGAAGAGGAGCACATGTTTCAATCCATGTGCAAAACAGGGAACCGCAATCGAGGCTGTAGGATCCTCATCCAGATTCACAGTAGAGGCCTATTTGCATATCCGCCTGCAGACAGAGCTCCAGTGGGAAGCCTATAGCTGGGATATATGGCTCATGGAAAAATAATTACCATAGTTATAAATAACCACTCTGTCACAGATAAGAACTCACATTGTCACACTCAGTGAGGCCAGATCTATGGACGTCTGTTTAATAAACTGCAGGGATGGAGGTAACGCAGGTACCTGGCCAGGTGCGCACCAGCTCAGGCCACGCCCACTCCAGGTGTTCTGCTCTCTTTGTCTTTTCCCTGGTTGGACTTGAGTTCCAATAACATTGACCAGGGAGCCATTTAGTAGGAGGCTTACAATTACTTTTTAGATAAACCTCATCAAGATGCAGGCAGGGGTTAGGCGGTACAGAGATGGGTCATTAAGGAGCAGGTAGGGGTTAGAAAGTAAGGAGACAGGTCATTTAGGAGCAGGTAGGGTTAAGACAGTACAGAGACAGGTCATTAAGGAGCAGGTAAGGGTTAGACAGTACAGAGACGGGTCATTAAGGGGCAGGAAGGGGTTAGAGTGCACCTTGCTTCATAAGATGCCTACAGGCAGACTGGGGACAATGGGGTTCAAACCCAGAGCTGTTCATCTGTGAGCAAACATCTCCTCCCCCTGACTCCCACAACCCAGGTGGTGTTAGTCTACTATTATTGGATGTGTTTCCAAGTGTCGTACCCTCCTCGCCCGGTGGTTGCTCACTTGCCAATGAGCAGTCGAGGGAAGGCATGTGACCCCAGATGGAGTCCCAGTGGGGTGCGTGTGGGGTGTTCATGAGCTAGCTAGGCTGGTAGCATGGTGCTAGCATGCTGCCCCCGTAACCATTCTGCACCCCGCTGCCCCACCCGGGCTCTGATATCCATTTACACACTTTTATTACCACAAGGAAATGCAGTGTTTCGCCAAGTACTGTGTGTAATAGGGCCCCGCCTTGACTACCATTGTATATTAAAAAAATAAATAATAATAATGTTTTTTTTGTAATAAATATTTTTTAATTATTATGAATTAACAAAGTCGAAAACTCTCGTAGGAAAAGAAAACATACTTCCATCAGGTGTAAAAAATAAAGCTCAATAATGAATCAGTAATACTGTTACAAGAATGGTCGTGCCATAACAAGGCTTTTTGAGTGGAATTGAAACGGAGGCACCCCCCACCCCCCCCACTCCTTGACCACCTTGACTAAGACATTTACTGGGGGAAACACTGAAATGTATCATTTAACATGTGTATCATCTGTCATTACATCTGTCATAACAATATTCTGATATCTGTCGTAGACATCTGTTGTAGATGAGCCCTTGGGCTGATCTTGTCAGACACCAGCAAGAGAGACGGTGGGGGCGAGAGAGGGTGAGAAAAGGGAGAGGGGGGCACAAGAATGGTATTTATCTGTGGAGGCGATGGGACACGGAGGTGACGTGGTTGGCCAGGGGTTGTGTTACCAGTGTTGAGTCTTTCAAATGGGAAACTCAAGTTTAAGTAAGTATTAAATATTAAATGATCAAATGTTTACCAGTGATATCGTGATATCGCTACTGTTGACGTTCTTGGCGTGTACTATTCAACTGTCATTCTTTAACTGGCGCAAGAAGAATCAAACTGTCCTGGTAAAAAAATGTAGGCTGTGTGTTTCAAACGGCCCCTGGCATAGTAGCGTTGCATAAAAGCAGTACCATAGGAGAGGGAGGGCTCTATAGCAGGGAGGATAAAAGCTTGGCCTAGAGGCACTGTGAGCAGAGGACTGAAGTAGCACTGCCTCTATAGGGGATACTCTGGCTCATCCCACCTCAGTCCACTAGTCCTCCTCGTTAACACAGGAGGGGGCCTAGCTCTCCCTGTCTCTGTGGGGGTGAAATATGAGTTACCATGGTAGCACTAAATCATTAACGTCATCGACATTGACTTATTGGATCTATTATTTTAATGCATGGTAAATATGTTTGTCTTTTACCCTTTTCAGATTAGGTTGGGCTTACTTTATGTAAATGCATGTTTTGTGTGCACGTCGTGTACACATGCACAGATACACTCGTGACGTTTTCCCCACTGAGTAGAGAAAGTCAATCCTCCAGTTGTCACGGTAACCAATGGGGTAATGGATAGGTCTATCCATTTATTTCATGAAACTCTAGAGTTACTGCTACAGTCTGATATCTGAACACGTTGCGTCTACAATGCGTCTAAAAATCTGTAATGATATTAATGCTTTAATGTCTCCTGCACGATCCCTCTATGAGGGATCGTGGAGAGCATTCATTATTCAGCACACTCTGAGAGTGTGTGTGCGTGTGTGTGTATGTGTGAAATTGATAACTAGTAGATTGCTAATGGCTAAAAATCATTAGGCAATCTATATATAAAGGACCTTTTAGGAGACCCTCTTTAAAATATTTATATTAGCAACGCATCATTAAGAATATAGCGTTATGATTTTATTCCAGCAACTGCGTTTGCAAATCAGGTGAACTCAAATGGGGCCCCGACCAAGAGGCTGGGAACCTCTGAGGGGGGTCCCTGGGGCACACCATGGGTACAGCCTCCCTCCATGTTTAGGGAGAGCGCCTGCCCTCCAACAGGCCATGTATTGATCCTATTGATGGCCTGCCCTGCTGTCGAAATGAGGTCCAGGGAATGCCTTCACGGGAGGGCCTACAAAACCGACCTATAGGAGCAGAGCTCAGATTTACAGTTAACATTTATTTACTATATCTGATGCTATATATATATTTTATTAAATGGTATGGTTGCATGATAATGTGTTGGTACCTCAAATTAATCCACTTGTTTCCCCATGTAAGCGGAAACTGTAAGCCTTGTTAGCTTACACGCTGATGTAACTCGATTGAAACACTTTAGTTCATGGTTGAACTTTTTTTAAATTACATAGCACACAGTTGAATTGCTCAATGACTCACTCACTCAAGGGTCTCCTGCACTAACCTGGTGTGTGTGTGTGTGTGTGTGTGTGTGTGTGTGTGTGTGTGTGTGTGTGTGTGTGTGTGTGTGTGTGTGTGTGTGTGTGTGTGTGTGTGTGTGTGTGTGTGTGTGTGTGTGTGTGTGTGTGTGGTGTGCGCTTCAGTAATTCATAGTAATCTCATTCTGGCCCCCCCTCACTCTCCACTGACTGTCCTCGTTCGCCCTCTGTACCTCTCTCCCCTATAATTGCTAACGGCAGTGCTTATAACGGTAACTAACCCTTATGCCGTAGGAGCTGCTCTTATGCTTGTTAAGACATGACCCAAACCCATCTCTCACCAACAGCCTGCCCTAGTCTCTGCATCCAGGCCCACACCCAGATCTCTCACCAACGGTCTACCGAAGGTTATGTTCTAGACCCTGTGATCTCACGGGGAGATCACAGTCTTGATGATACCATTGGCAGGCCGGGTTCATAACACCATTTACACCACCTCCACTTTAACTGTCACTGCAAGGTGCGTCTGCATGCAGATGTGGTCCGGTCTGTGTGTTTTCCCTCTATTCCGATCACCAGTGTGTGTGGCCGGTAGTTTCTGTGATGTCTCAACCCCACCGCCGGTTTGTCTGCTTCTCTCGCCTGGGTGCTCGCTAACCAGCATCTACTATTCTCTCTTTTTGTTTTATTGCATCGAAACAAAGAGTTGCCCGTGTGTCTTTGTGTTTTTTTTTTTTTGCTCTTCTTTCTCAAAGATGAAGGACTGGGTTTCTCACAGCTCGTGTTGAAACCAGGATGCCCAGAAACCCGAAGCGCACGTTGAATCACAGGAAGCGTTGCACAATAGGAAGTGCGGTTCAAGTGCGTGTTTGTTCCACATTCACCTCCAGCCCTGCAGCGTGACTCTGTCTGACTCAGATAGGCGAAGGTGAACGCCGCGATGTATTTGTTGCGGTTGTCAAGACTAGCCAGTGAATCACCAGAGACGCCGATCAGCATAGCGTTAGCGGAAAGAGTAATGAAAGTGTAATGAGTCCTGCACTACCTTGTGATACACATCACCAGTAAAAAGTGAAAAGTACTGTAGCATGCACAGCCAACACTGACAGGATGTTCGATGATGTGAGGATGTGATGATGGGCCTAAAGCACACGACTTCACACCTTTTGATCCTCTTGGGACCATCAGTGTTCTGATGGTTCCACTAGTGAACTGCGTCGCAGCGGGTCAGCTATGTTGTTAGGTGTTTGTGTGGTTGTTGAGCTGTTGCATATTACCGCTGTATCTTATATGAACTGCTGTTTGTTCGAAGGACAGCTGGCGGCTGTGCATGTGTTTAGGTGTTTTTGTGTATCGGTTGTAATGGT
The DNA here is from genome assembly GCF_902167405.1 of Gadus morhua. Lineage (NCBI taxonomy): Eukaryota > Metazoa > Chordata > Actinopteri > Gadiformes > Gadidae > Gadus > Gadus morhua. The sequence goes on from NC_044070.1 coordinate 10,257,642, forward strand.
GTTTATGTGTGTGTGTGTGTGTGTGTGTGTGTGTGTTCCAGAGGCTGACCTCTGCTGGAGTTCTGTGACCAAAGGCCCCCTGCCAGGCCTGGCCACCCCACTCCACCACCACCACCCACTGCTGGTAAGACCTGCTACACCCTACCTACACCCCACCCCGCCCTACACCTCCCTGCTACATAACCCCCTGTTTGTAGGTGTGTGTGTGTGTGTATGTGTGCGACATGAAGTGAACTTAATTTTTGCGGATTAATAATGAAGACGCCATCACTCTTTGTCTCAGGTGAGGTCAGTGTCTCGGCCTTAACGCTGCCTGACCTCTGGATGACCCCGTATGAAGCCCAACCAAGGCTCTAATTGTCAAAATGGGAAAAAAAAATCCTACATTAGCAATGGATATAATATTCTGATGTAGGTGTAACACTATCACTGTGTGTGTCTACCAGTGGATTGAGGGCGTGGCTTGTGTAGCTTAACTCCCCGTGGTTGGCCCTGAGGTTTCCTCTATTGCCTCTCGTAGCGTCGCTCTACCACCACCACCGCGACCCGGCCACTACTCTTTTTCCACGAGCGCATCCCCGTTTGTATTCTCCTCCTCGTCTCCTTGGATATGGTTACCATGGCAGCACCACAGCCAATGCGTCCCATTGGTTCATCCGCGCGTGTGAACACTGACGCCTAATCCTATCGCTTGCTTCACTTATCCAGATCATGGGGTCTGTGCACGCGCCACGCATCGCTCACACACTAATGCCGTGTTGGCGTGGCGCCCTAGAAACACTGAAAGCCAACAGATTAGGCCAGACCGCTAACTATTTTAGTGCAGCTTCCAGTGCCTGACCCCCACCCCCCGGGGTGAAACGTGCGCCCACGAGAACAGCTGGGATAGATGCGATGCCTGGAGTTGCATGGGTTAATCAGGCTGTTTTTAATCGGCTAAATACATGGAGTGGATTTGAAGAACCACGGTGAAGCAGAATCATGATGGGTCGTAAAGACACATTTCACTCGCTAGACTTTGTGGTCAAACCCAAGCCCATACCGCCATCTGCTGGTGGAAACTGGTGGTAGTATTTTTTTTTCTCTCTTTGCCATTTTCATCACGTGACGACGTGATGATCACGTGACGACGTTACTGTGTATGTTTCTAAATTTAAACTATAACATTTGACCAACCAGCCGGTCCAACTGCCCGTTATCCTTAATAAAAATCAGTAGAAATCAACCAGAGAAGCGGACAGGAGGCCATGTGTTTGAGACTGAGGATAGTAAATAATTCAGGCAGAAATGTATATGGCGCGCCTTTGCCCCTAGCATCTGGGAGCTGACACACAGCCTCCGTGCTCATCCATAGGTAGTGAGCCATGATCTGTCTGGTTGGGGGGTGGGGGGGGTTGTTATGTCTGCTAAAAGCTCTCTGGCGATCTCCATGGTGATGCAATATTGATGACCTCAGAGATCCACCGGGCTGTTGACACACACACACACACACACACACACACACACACACACACACACACACACACACACACACACACACACACACACACACACACACACACACACACACACACACACACACACACACACCTACAGTAACACCACCCATCCCTTCCAGTTTCATTCTATTTTTTGATGCCTTGTTTTAAATCTAGTTGTCACTACAATTTTTGGTCTAGGAGGTACTTCTTCCAGAATGTGTGGTCTCTAGAATGTTCCGTCTAGAAGGTTTGACTCTTAAATGTTCAGACACAGAATGTTTTGTCTATTAAACATTCTGTGTAGAATGTTCATGATACAATGTTCGGCCTCTAGAATGCTTTCTATAAAAGGCTCCATATTGAACGTTCTTTCTAGAACTATCCACGTAGAATGTACTGTCTAGAATGTTCTGTGTAGAATGTTTGTTTGGGCAGAAATGTTCTTTGTAGAATGTTCCATCTCTAGAAGGTTCTGTGTAGACTGTTCAGTCTCTAGAATGTCCCTCTTCAAAGCTACATTTATGTAATTGTTTGCAGAATAAATATTTTATTTAAGTTGACCTGGAGTCCAGGTCTTCAACATTTATCCTAATGAATCCTTCTTAAAGACATAGCCACTGTGTATGTGGCTTCAATCTATTAAATTCATGGTATAATATGCTTTCTCTGGCTCTTCTATAGGATGGTATTAGATTCATGTCTGGTGTCGGATGTCGGTCCTATGGCGACATGCTGAGAACATCATATCAAATACTACGCCCGGGTCCTCACCCTGTCAGAGATCAACAAATTGAAACATGATTTCCTAATTAATAATTTAATCATTTTTTTTTATACGGCTATCCTGCCTTTAATGGACAAACATTGATTATGTTATAATGGATGTAATCTAGTCTTAACCCTAGATTGAATCGGTCGATACAGATGCTTTGGCTCTATGTACGGGCCATGGCCGACAGGAAGAGACACCATCTCTGATGAGAAATAAATGGCGAGATCATGTGCATGGTGGTGTGATATTGGGTGGGTCCAAGGTTGAGGGCAGAGCCAATTATATTTACAGATCTGTGTTTCCTCTCCCCTGATTGGTTGTTTCTGTTTAGTGTTCTCAACCAATAAGGTAATGTTTGACTCCCAGGTCTACAGTCAACCTGACCTATAGCAAAAAGACCCCTAGCCCCTAACCCATCTAGGATACATGTATGACCTGTATCCTGACATGTTTCTGAATCCTAAGCGTCTGCTGAGTAGTAAACTAGTAAACGTTGTGATATGGACGTACAGTATGTACTTAGGCCTGTCGCGATAAGCAATAAATCAATTAATCGCACGATAAATTAAAATGAGCGCGATCATTTTGCCGGCCGCGATAATTCTCATTTGCATGATTGTTTGTTTTCCTCGTGTCTCTCTCTATCAAAGACACTGGACAATGTACCTCGTCATACCACACATGTAAAGTAGCTACATCCCTACGCTGTTTATTTCACTGTTGTGGAACTCGACACGTCTTTACAGTAATGCCTTGCAGGGGGGGAGAAGTCAAGATGATTACTACATCTCTGCTCTTCAATGACGCCAGAATCCAAGATCGATACCAGTTATACATCACTGAACCACTCGGGATACGATTGTTGTCGACCTCTTGAAACCCAATCTAGTTGTCTGTGGTCATCGTGTCGATACGAACATGCACTATGATATCCCTGCTGTATTTCCCAGCTCTATAGTTCACTTGTAATGCGATCCATACCACGGTGACCCCTTAGAATTAAGGTGTGCCAGTATGTCTCCCCCGCTCCCTCCCCCTGCATTACCGCGTTCGACCGCCAGAGGGCGCTGCTAGCCTTCGTAATAAACGCCGGGATGCGCCGTTACTACGAAAACACGCATTGCTCCACATCTCCGCGGTGGGCACGGGCCCCACCCTAAACCAGCAGCAGAGTTCAGGCTGTGAAACGGCCCGGAAAAAAACAACTATGCCCCGTTGCGTCGGTTGTGTACTCCTTAAAACACACCGAAATAACCGCAGGGGAAACCTTGTGTTTCACTGCACTTTAGGGTCTGCAGACCAAGTGAACCTGCACAGGGTTGATGGGGAGGTTGATGTGGGTCCTTATTCTGTTACAAGGTCATTCGTGTCAAACACCTTCTGGATTAAAACTGGTTTTAACATGATGTTAAATCATGTTATGTTGAACATGTTCTTCACTCTTGAGGTGTTACTTTATTAATCCCAGACGGAAAATGAGTGAATGTGTCGTCTGGCTGTTTGATCTGTTAGAAAGTGGTCTGGGTTGGGTCTTGTTGACGTGGAATCAGAGGTGTGATTGTCTCTGATGGAGGTGTGTTGTGTATGTTGTTCTGTTGTTCTTAAGCACCTCTCTGCCTGTTTCTAATCCCGCTAAGTGACCGGAGGGCCGATCGATCGGTGTGTGGGTGTGTGGGTGGGTGTGTGGGTGGGTGTGCGCTGTACTTCTTCTAAGGTCAGTACTTGAATAACAAGCGTTATGTGTTTTAACAATCATCAATCATCCAGCTGTCTGGCTGATTCTGCTCAATCAATAATAAGAATGAATCTATCAGATCATCTTTATGTCGATTGGGAAAGATCGCCCTCTTCATTACGATGAGAACGGAGAACCTGACCCCCACACCAGTTTGGTTTGCATCAGAAGACTCCCTCTCTTTACTTCAACACGTGCTACTGCATGCGTCGCTTCTGATTGGCTGAGAGGGTTACCTGGTCACCTGCCGATGGAGTGTTGACGCCACACACCTGTCCTCCGCTGAGTGTGTGTGTGTGTGTGTGTGTGTGTGTGTGTGTGTGTGTGTGTGTGTGTGTGTTAGAGCTGCGTCGACGTGTCGACGTCAAAAATTTGTCGACGATTTTCGAGGACAATGGACAACAACACAGAGAACACAGTTCGCACTTTGCTGAGTCTGTTGCTTATTTGGATATATGTTTACCGTTTAAAGGGAAAGAAGGCTCGTCGCCTTTATTATGTCCGTGGTCGTCGCATGGACTATTCGTCATCCAGCTCAGGTTGCGTAGCCGTGCGTGTGCGCGACTGCGTGTGTCGGCTCATTAGCATCTGTACCGTAGCGGCCCGTACCGTAGCAGCACACCTCTCCCAAGTGGCCAAATTGGCCTGGCCTGGCCACACTGGCCACACTGGCCACACTCACACTGGCAGATTTGAGCACGGCTGGCTTTTCATTTTGTATAACAGTGAAACTATTTTATATATTTTATTTTGTGTAAAGCAGAAGGTTTTTTGCTGTGCAAAACTGTTGTTAAATAAAGTATATTATTAAGAATTTTTTGGTATTTATTTGAGATACATTATGTTTTTTATTAATCGAGCAACAGAAATAGATAACCATCCAATTAGTCATTAGATTAGTCGACTAATCGATTAAATAATCGCCCGATTAATCGTTTAATAAATAATCGTTTAGCCCGTGTGTGTGTGTGTGTGTGTGTGTGTGTGTGTGTGTGTGTGTGTGTGTGTGTGTGTGTGTGTGTGTGTGTGTCAATATGCAGACCACGGCAAGGATGCCAGATCATTTCAGAAGTGTAGGGGCCAAACGTGAAATGTCCTCCCATTTGCGTCTGCCTCTCTCTTTAAAGCACCGAGATGGCCCAAATAAGCACTACTACATTGTCTGTGAGTTTGAATGTTACCTTTAAGTTTTATTGAATTCAATTCAAAGGAACCACTAAGATTTCAAGGGAGATCTCTCCATCTTGTCACTCTCAAAGGAGGGCTAAATCGACGTGTAACACGTTGTCCCCTGCGCTTCGCGTGAATTTGTACGCATCCCGCCATGACCCTGACCGCGGTAGAATTAGATTAGATTCAATACATCCGAGGAAATTATGCGAGCCGAGAAGCACATTTGCAAACGTTAAAGATTTGTGTTGAAAAGTAAGTGGGACCGCGAGCGCCGGTAAATGGCGGCGTGCTGAATCGATCCGGCCCTCCCTTCATCCTCGTGCCCCATAGGGACGGCAGCAGAGATATGTTGATTTGTAATTTACAGCCGTGGGAGCACGGAGGGGAAAGGTTGGGGGGGCCCAACTTTCCTGCCCTGCTCCCACGCCTGCAAATGGGGTCTGTAAATCAACGCAAAAGGAAAGCGAAACGACCAGAAGATTAAAAGCTAAAACATAACAGTATAATCCATAGAGGAAGCAGCTTAGACCAAATGCTAATTAACAGCTAAACATTTTGTCTTTATAAAATGCTAATTAACAGCTAAATGAGGAAGGAAAGGGTTTTTAACTGGCGCTTAAAGAGCTTTACCGAGCTTGCTTCTCTGATTTCTGGGGGGTAACCTCTTCCACAGTTATGGTGCATGTTTAATAAATGCAGCATCAGCACCCGCCTTGTGTTGGGTGTTAATGGTAACCTCCGATAGGCCGACAGCAGAGGATCCGAGGGCTCTGTAGGACGTAGAGGTGGTCAGCCAGTAAGTCGGTAGGCTGCTCCCTGCCTGTTTCGGGCTTTAAACGGGGATGGGAAGACTACATTCTACACTTTACAGGGAGCCAGTGCAGAGCAGTTTAGACTGGACTGATATGCTCTCTCCTCCTGGTTTCTGTCAGAAGCTCTCTCTCTCTCTCTATTGACTTCTTCAGGAGGCCAGTAAAGAGTGCATTGCGGCAGTCAAGTCACTGTTTCAGATGAAAGAAGGCTTTCTTGACCTACTAATGTGGGACCTAATACTGAGATCATATAATGCAGAGTCATGTAACCACTGACCAAATCAAAGGAGTTGTATTCACAAGGCTGATTAAAAGCATATTTGAGCTTTTAAAATGTAGCTTTAAAAAGTAATTCTTCATCCATTTATTGACAACCGATAGTGGGAGAATCAAATAGCGTTAGTATAATTTGGTGCAATAGCGATGTAAAATTCGCAATCAATCGCATAGCTATGAAAGTTAAGTGTGCAGTCTGATAATAACGCCGTGCGGTAGCATATAGAATAATCTAGTGGTGTTGTTTTCTTGGGTCGGGGAGGGGTGGAGTTATTAATGATGGTGACTCCTCCGGTGTTTCCCTGGCATGCATCCAGCAGTGGTGCAGCTTTTTTTGGTATTTCCATATGCTATTTGTTTGCTTTTAAGAACATGTATATCATAGGTGCCCCCCTACTGCAACCCCCTCAATTGTTCCATTGCCATTAGTGTCATGGGAGAAATATAAAGAGAAGGAGGAACTCAACTCGACATTCGATGTGGAGTGTCCCCTTAAAGTAAAGCAGTCTACATATTTCATTGTGTAGAACAGAAACCGTAAACAGAAACTATCAGGAGACCCAGAGGATGGGAGGGCTACAAGAAACTGAATTTGCATTAATGCCCAAAACATTTGGCTCGAGCACACACTGCTCTCGCCTGATATATCTTCTGTTTTGTTATGCCGCGTTGTATGAGGCCGTGTCGGTTGGACCGCCCCGGGGCACGGATGGAACCAGTGATCACACCAGAACCTCTCTGCACCTGTGCACATCCGCCCCGTGCACATCCGCCCCGTGCCCATCCGCCCCGTGCACATCCGCCCCGTGCACATCCGCCCCGTGCACATCCGCCCCGTGCACATCAGCCCCGTGCACATCCGCCCCGTGCACATCAGCCCCGTGCACGCGCACATCCGCCCCGTGCACGCGCACATCCACATAGTGCAATTCACACACACACCTCAGCGGCGCTGCTGGAAGAAATTTGACTACTGGTGACTCTGCACTGGGGGTGCGGGGCGTGGCTAACTGCAGAATCCAGCTCGCCCCACAAACACAAACAAACTAAACTCTCTCTCGCTCTAGGATTCCCCCACCCAACCGCTCCTCTTATCTGGGTGCAGTTATTAATAGAGAGTGGGGTGCATGTGTTAATGGCAGAGTGGGGTGCAGTTATTAAAGGCAGAGTGGGGTGCATGTGTTAAAGGCAGAGTGGGGTGCATGTGTTAATGGCAGAGTGGGGTGCATGTGTTAAAGGTAGAGTGGGGTGCAGGTTGTTATTGGTGTAGTGGGGTGCATGTGTTAAAGGTAGAGTGGGGTGCAGGTTGTTATTGGTGTAGTAGGGTGCAGGTTGTTATTGGTGCAGTTGTTATTGGTGTAGTAGGGTGCAGGTTGTTATTGGTGTAGTAGGGTGCAGGTTGTTATTGGTGTAGTAGGGTGCAGGTTGTTATTGGTGCAGTTGTTATTGGTGTAGTAGGGTGCAGGTTGTTATTGGTGTAGTAGGGTGCAGGTTGTTATTGGTGTAGTAGGGTGCAGGTTGTTATTGGTGTAGTAGGGTGCAGGTTGTTATTGGTGCAGTTGTTATTGGTGTAGTAGGGTGCAGGTTGTTATTGGTGTAGTAGGGTGCAGTTGTTATTGGTAGAGTATAGTGCAGTTTTTAATGGTAGAATTGGGTGCAGAGGGGCGGGGTTAGGGTACAGAGGGGCGGGGTCAGGGGTGTGCAGGGCTGCTCTGTTTTCGGGTCGTCTGATTGGTCGACGGTTGGCGGCAGGGTCTGTGTGGGTTTGGGTTGAGCTAATGTGATGTGGCGTGTCACCGAGGGAATGTAGGTCAGGTTTAGAGCGCCGCTCCCGTCCCTGCTGCAGTCTGACCCCACCCCTCCCAGACACATGGCACACAAATCCAGCAGCCCCCCAACCCCAACCCTCTACACCCTCTAAATACCCTCAAACTCTGCCGATGGAAAGTATACAGATGATAAACCACACAATAAAATATCATGCACGTATAGAATACGTTGGGGGTTGAAGACGCATCACCATGCACCCGCAGACGCAGGGGCACAGACACAGACATGCTCTACTACTGTACACGCCCCGGGCAGACCGTCTCTCCAGGACACCGCCCACATGACTGAGCTCCTCATGTGGATGAAGAAGGGGGGGGGGGGGGGGGGAGAGAGATGGAGAGGGGAGAATGGAGAGATGGATGCAAGAGGGAGGGCGGTGGAGGAGGGAGATGGAGAGAGACTGAGGGAGGAGACAAGGATGGAGAGAGAGGGTCGGAGGGAGGGAGGGATGGAGAGAGGGGGAGGGATGGAGAGAGGGGGTAAAGGGGGAGAGAGAGAGGGAGGTTGTTTTCGTGCTCTACTACGGGATCCGTGCACGTGTTTTCCACGCTGGTCTGGAGGAAAACCTCATGTCAGCACTCTCTTAGCATTAGCTTAGTGATGCTCTAGCTGCTCTCCCAGAAACCCGGCAAGGTCCCCTCCGTGCACGCCCCTAGCCGGCGTGCACGCCCGTAGACGCCGTGCACGCCCCTAGCCGCCGTGCATTGCGTGCCGAGCGGCTGCAGCACTGCAAGGCGTGTCTATGTTGCGTCTGTAGTGATGCTGCTGCTGCTGCTGCAGCAGCTAATGCTGCTCCTATATTAGTCTCTACTCATTCTTCATTTGGATTCTTATTTTCACGGTCATTAATCAGTGTGTTCACTTTGTTTAATTCATTTTTTTTTGTCATTTTCATTCAGTTTTTATTCTATTTAGACTATTTTATACAATCTTCATTTATTTTAGTCTTCATTTAAAAAAAAAAATTATTCCTTTTATTTATTAATTTAAAATGATATAGCAGTGGCTATAAATATTTAATGTATATATATATATATATTATGTATATAGGGAGCATTTGAGGCTAAAGAGAGGCTTAATATGTGACGGTATGCTTCTGTTACCATAACAAGATGAAGACCCGTTAGATCAGTGTCTGGCTGCGTAGTGGAATTAAAAAATCTCTCCCAGCCCCCAGCATGCACTGCTTCCCTAATCCGCCGGTTTTAGCGCATTACCTCACCGGCATAAATATATTCATCACTACTACTACTACTACTATGGCTACTACTGCTACTTCTACTACTACTACTGTACTCTTTGCTCTCTGATTGGCTCTTCTCGGCTCTCAATGGAGCCAACTGTTTTTTGGCTCCATGGATACAGCACATGATTCGCTAGACTGGCTCAGCCAATGGGAGAGCAGAGTGGATATCTGGTTGTCGGGGGTAACTCTGGTAGCTGTCCTGACTGGCGCACGCTATGTCTTTTGAGAAAAACAAAAACAACCTCTCTCCCGCTCTTCTCTTCCCCTCCCCTCCCCTCTCCCCCTCCTCCCCCCTCTGTAACTTGCATACCGACACACAGCCTGTTCAGTCACTGGTAAACATTTGCTTGCAGGTTTGATAATAATAATAGTGGTGTTAACATTTTTTTTATTTATAGCCCTTTTCCAGTAATTCACTGAGGCCATAACAGCACTAAAATAAAGGGTAAACACATATAGAATATCAAACCTTGAACCATTTAAAACCATACAAATGAATGAAGTTAAGGTTCATCCTTAAGAAGGAGTAATTTTATGTGAGTTATATTGTATGTTTAGTTGTGTTATTGAGTGTTGCAGTTTTAGGAGTGTGTTCAGGAGTGTTCTTCTTTTAGGAGTGTGTTTGGCAGTGTTGTGTGTTCAGGAGTGTTGTTCTTTGAGGAGTGTGTTCCAGAGTGTTGTTCTTTGAGGAGTGTGTTCCGGAGTGTTGTTCTTTTAGGAGTGTAATTGAAGTTTGTTCTTTTAAGACTGTGTTTAGGACTCTTGTGTGTCTAGTTGTTTTCTTTTAGGAGTGTTTTTGGCAGTGTTGTGTGTTTTAGGAGTGTTCTTCTTTTAGGAGTGTGTTGGGCGGTGTTGTGTGTTCAGGAGTGTATCTCAGGAAGACTGTCCGGCTTCTTCTTCTGCGCCCCGTCTTTGCTTCTTTAATATCATGTATAATGCAGGGTGCTGGGGCGGCAATACGTGGGGGGGGGGGGGGGGGGGGGGGCACACACAGGCGCGGCCTGTGTGTGCTCTGGGGATGAACCCTTCAGACGTCCTGAAGGTGACCTCGTTCCCCTGCAGAGGGGAGATGGGGGGGGGGGGGGGGGAGACACGCCCCGGGCACGCTCTGCGCCCCCCCCCCCCCCATCCCCCCCGTCACGGGCACTGCAGGGTCCGGGGCGTTGCCACCCTCACAGGGCAGGGGTTGCTATGGAGGCCTGGGGGTCTATGGGGGTCTATTGGCGTCTGCAGCTCTGACAGGGGGCTCCTTGCAGGGGTGTTGGTTGTGCAGATTATTGATGACAGGAGTAAATGACTTATGAAATGTATTGTATAAGGCATGACACGGGGATCATAGTTGGGATCTGTGGCTCAGAGATCCTGGTGATAGTGGTGGTAATACATGACTCCTCCCCCTACACCTGTCTCCTGTTTATCTGCTACATCTCCGTCTGATCTACCTAGCTACCTTTCTATCCGCTCTAAATACCCGTCTGTCTGTCTGTTCGCTTTACCTACCTACCTTTTATGTATTCTCTGCCTACCTGCCTATCTGTCTGCACCACCTACCTGTATGTCTGTCTGTCTGCGTTACCAACTTACCGGTCTGTCTGCTCCACATACCTGCCTTTCTGTTCTATCTACCTGTCTGTCTGCCTACCCAGCCAACCTTGTCTGTCTGGGTCATTCCGAGTCAACCGTCAATAATCGCACGTGACGGCCGGCCACCAGAGATCGCCCTCTCTCTCTCTCTCTCTCTCTCAATCTCATGCTCCCTCCCTCTCCCTCTCCCTCTCCTCTCCTACTATCGGTCTTGTCAGTAAGTGTTAGGTCTGAGTGTTGTTTCCTGCCTGTCAGGTCCCATATTCACCATGACAACATAGTACCACCGGTGCTGATGTGAGTGTTTGGAGCGGGTCATGAGGTCATGACCCCCGTGTGACCCACGATGGTCAAGTGGCTCACTGCGGTCTGTGTTTGGTAAAAGATGGACATTTCGTCAGCGTATTTGTTGTTGTTTGGTCGGGCATCTGACGTTCACATGTCAACATGTAATCACGTCAAACACGCGATAATACGTTGGATTAAGCTTTTAAGCTGATAGAGATCCTCACTTACATGGCGCCGAATCCGTCTGCTCCACAGTGTGTAGATAGACTTGGAGGATTTTAATTTACTTTCCTCATTGGATGCTTTAGGTTCCAAATGACGTGTGTGTGTGTGTGTGTGTGTGTGTGTGTGTGTGTGTGTGTGTGTGTGTGTGTGTGTGTGTGTGTGTGTGTGTGTGTGTGTGTGTGTGTGTGTGTGTGTGTGTGTGTGTGTGTGTGTTCGTCTTCCAACGTTCGACAGTTACTCAAGTTGTATTCCCATGGTGGTTTTGGGTGAGCCCACCACTCCTCAGACCACTAGTCTTGTTCTCAGAACTACCAGCTTCTACCCTCAACCTGCTGCACTGAACCAAACCACCTAGTCTTTTATCACAGTAGGTATGTCCTTCAGTCTGTCCTCCATCACAGCTCCAGTCTGTCCTTTATCACAGCTCCAGTCTGTCCTTTATCACAGCTCCAGTCTGTCCTTTATCCCAGCTTCAGTCTGTCCTTTATCCCAGCTTCAGTCTGTCCTGTATCACAGCTTCAGTCTGTCCTTTATCACAGCTTCAGTCTGTCCTTTATCACAGCTTCAGTCTGTCCTTTATCACAGCTTCAGTCTGTCCTTTATCACAGCTACAGTCTGTCCTTTATCACAGCTTCAGTCTGTCCTGTATCACAGCTTCAGTCTGTCCTTTATCACAGCTTCAGTCTGTCCTTTATCACAGCTTCAGTCTGTCCTTTATCACAGCTTCAGTCTGTCCTTTATCACAGCTTCAGTCTGTCCTTTATCACAGCTACAGTCTGTCCTTTATCACAGCTCCAGTCTGTCCTTTATCACAGCTTCAGTCTGTCCTGTATCACAGCTTCAGTCTGTCCTTTATCACAGCTTCAGTCTGTCCTTTATCACAGCTTCAGTCTGTCCTTTATCACAGCTTCAGTCTCTCCTTTATCACAGCTACAGTCTGTCCTTTATCACAGCTTCAGTCTGTCCTTTATCACAGCTTCAGTCTGTCCTTTATCCCAGCTCCAGTCTGTCCTTTATCACAGCTCCAGTCTGTCCTGTATCACAGCTCCAGTCTGTCCTTTATCACAGCTACAGTCTGTCCTGTATCACAGCTACAGTCTGTCCTCCACTTATAGCGTCACCACAGCTAGTGTGATGCCCTACTCCACAGCTCACACCCAGGGCAACACTACGTAACTCAAGTATTCTGCGATCGACATTAAATACAGACAAACAAGAAGCTATTTAGACATAACCGATGTCCATGATGCAGCGATTCAGCTGACTGATTCAGCCGGAGAAAGGGCGCGCAGGGCTGAGGCTCGAGAGCACTGAACCCTCCGGCTCTCCAAGGACTCCGGCGCTACGCGACAGAGCTCTGCCCGCAGAGCCGGGGATGAAAAGCAGAAGTGTGGCCTTGGTGGAGCCGGGCAAGCGGAACCCTCTCTATAAATCACCTTTTTAAAATACCTCTGCCATCTGGTCGCCCTTAGCAACGGGAAGCCATAGCCACGGCAGGGGTCCTCTGGGAAGACCGGCGCTGAACTGAGACGGCAGGGTCACCGGGTTCACCCTGGCATCTTGTCCGGATCGGTCACATGGCGTACCCTCAGGCATTTAGCTTTACCCATAGGCTCGACAGTCAGGCTGAGGTCAGCCCAAGCATACGGACAATATTGGACGCTGGATAACGCTGGTTAGAGCGGGTAGCTTGATTCCAGCGCCTCTTTTAGTGGTCAGGAATGGCGGTCCCGTTTCACCAAAGAGCACCTCGGGGTTATTGAGGTGTTGCGACATCAAAAGCTCACAGGCGCTAGTGAGTGAGTGAGTGAATGTATGAATGGCTGAATGAATGAATGGAGGAGAGGCGTACATATTAGAAAGTTGAGCGGTGTATAAATACAGACTCTGTTTTTATTAAGTGGTTAAAGCTTTCGTGGGAACCGAATGAGTGGCCTGTTGATGGACTGCGTAATGAGGCGCTGTTGTGTTGGTTCCCCAGGTTCCTCCGGGACCCGACCATGGGGAACCTCCTGAAGGTGCTGACCTGCACCGACCTGGACCAGGAGCCCAACTTCTTCCTGGACTTTGAGAGTAAGACCCTCACCATCCCCCTCTTCTCTCTCCCCTGGTGTATACCACACACACACACATACTGTACACCCTCTCGCTGAAGTAGGGGTGCTTAAACATCATCTTGGAATACTAAAGTACATCTTCAGCATCTGTGGGTCCTGACCCAGTCCCGGAAAAACACTGAGCACACAAGAGCTGGTGTACTCAAAGGCATTTGTCTGTTGTTGCGCCATTACCCATCTCCAATTGCATCATGACATTCTGGTTCCCTAACCATAGTTTAAGAGCCCCTGCCTTAAATATATCCACCCCTACGTTGAACCCACCGACCCACCCCTACGTTGAACCCACCGACCCACCCCGATGTTGAACCCTCCCACCACCATGTGAAACACTTACCCCTGTGTCAAACACTTAACCCCTGTGTCAAACCCTTAACCCCTGTGTGAAACACACCCATTTATGCTAAAACTCTTTTGAAGCCTAGCTGGTACTAATGCGCCGCCGCTTCCTGCAGATGCGACGCCCACGGAGGCAGAGAGGGAGGTGTGGCTGCAGGTGGACGTGGTGCTGAAGGACGCCAGAGGGATCCTGGACGAGCTGCAGGCCTACAAGGGAGCGGGCCAGGAGATCCGAGAGGTGCGCACCCCTTCAGCCGCTCAGAGGGTGGGGAGCGGGACTCCCAATGGGAAGCCTCCCTGAGAACCAGTGGCTAACCTGAGGCGGCCTGCTGCCCCACCGTCATATCCATTTACTGGATATGAGATACTTTAGAACAAAGTGGCTTACAGTGGCATACATTAAGGAGCAGAAGTAAATTCTATTGCATTCTCACACTTTATTGTGTTTTTAGAACGTTTTTATCACTTTCCAAAACATTATTTTGCTACATATATTCTGTGTTTCTATAATTCTCTGTAACATAACTGTCCCGTTGGTTCCGTCTATCGCTAGGCCATCCAGAACCCAAACGACGATGTTCTGCAGGATCAGGCGTGGGCCGCCGTGGTTCCGCTGGTGGGGAAACTCAAGAAGTTCTACCAGTTCTCCCAGAGATTAGGTACGTAGCACCCACAGCCATCACGGTCTGTTTGTGAAGCTCTGTTGGAAGAGGGCACTAGGTGATTCACAGTAGAGACCCGCATGTAGTTCCTCTAACGGCCTCTAGGGGGTACACGGTAAAAACAAGCATGTTGTTTCTCTAACGCCTTCTAGGGGGTTTACGGTAAAATCAAGCATGTAGTTCCTCTAACGGCCTCTAGGGGGTTCACGGTAGAGACCAGCTTGTAGTTATTCTAACGGAACTAGTTCATATGATGAATGTGATGTATTTACTGTGGTCCAGATTGTCAGGTTGGTCGTCAATGCGCCGAATACGAACGGTTTCCGTTGCTGGCGGCAAACGATATCTTCGCTCCATAGAAAGCAAGGCAACTTTATTTATATAGCACTCTTCATAAAAGAGGGAGACTCAAAGTGCTTCACATAAAAATATCACCATAAAATAAAATGATAAAATAAAATAGGTAAGTAAAAGAAAACAAGGCAAAATAATAAAATGCATTGTAGAAAGTGCACAATAAAATTAAGTGATAAAATACATACGTAGTTTAATCCATCTTCCTGCTGCTTTCGTTAAAAGCAAAGACAGAAAATGCATTGTAAGACGATTTGAATACCTAATAATAATCAATGCCTCGCCCTGCTCAAACACCCCCTCCATATTAATTTACATCAAATATTTGGCAAAAATTATTTGGGTTCTCCCTTTACCACCCAGCTTTATATACATGGAGCTTACATGCTGACTACAGCAGTCTTTACTGTTCAACCTTCTACATACAACCTTCTACATACAACCTTCCACATTACAACCTTCTACATACAACCTTTGTCCATGACCATAATAGCTAACCTCATTGGCACTATTGGCTACTGTTGGCTAATCAAACACATATACTCTCACATATGCCTACCTACGTGTGTGTACATAAATGCGCACGCACACCAAAGGTATTCAGATACACACACACATGCGGTCACCCCTCCTTGTATAAACAAGCGTGTAAGCCTTTCCCTGCGTTGACATGCTGCTAGCGATGCAGTCTTCTGATTGCCGCTATTGGCTGCCTCGTTACTATGGCGATGGGAGAAGGTGGGGCTGGGAAGGCTTTACACCCAGGGACCCCCCCCCCCAACCCCGACCCCCTAGGGCTGGTGGGGTGCCTTGATGACCTTCGCCCTGTTAATCCCTGTTACGGCGGTAATCCCGGTTACCGAGGGAACGGCAGTCAATGGAGGCCGCGGGCGCCATCCGACGCTTGCTATTATGTAACAAAGCAGGTCGCCGGGTTGCCCTGATGGGGTTCAGAGGTCAGGATGTGGCCCGCGGCGCAGCCTGCTAGACAGCTGGCTACAGGCTAGCCGGCTAACCAGTCAACGCTAGTAGCAGGGGCTAGCGGTAGCTGTTGGTTTGCTGTTCAAGAACCCCTATTTCAAAGCCGGGCGTGATGTTATTTTAGCTCACAGAGTCTAGCCGTCTGTGACATCAGAAGTGGGAGGGATGTCACCAAGATGAATGACGGATACATGAGCCTACATGTCCACGCAGTGGACCAAAAGGCTGGTAGGCTGTTGCGTTAATAGGAGCCCCACTTAGTTTTTGCCAATTTTTGCCAACACACCTAGCATTTGCCAATGGTACCGCAGCTAGGTTAGCGGCTGTCGGTGTTGTCGTAGGTGTATCGTTACTACCATGCTACTGTGTAGGCTCTACAAACGGCTGGAGGGGCTAGGGGCTGGCTAGACGTCCCTAGGCACACAAAGGCTGATGCCAAGCACGACTTTTTAGCTAACCAACCAACTGGCTCATGGTTCCGTGCTCTACTTAACTCTGTTTCATTACCCACAAGCCATCATGCTGGTTAAAGTGCCCATGAGCCAACACCATGCAGGTTCAGTGACGGAGGAAGAGTTTCATGTCCCTGCATGCCTGTGTGTCTCACTCTCTCTCTCGCACTCACTCTCTCACTTACACTCGCTCTCGCCCTCGCCCTCACTCTCGCCCTCACCCTCGCTCTACTCTGCGCTGCCATGACCTGAGTTGCACCAGACCCCCTCTGTCGGAGTCGGGTCTCTCCTCCATTTTGGATCTTGTGTTGACAGACAGAGGTGGGGGGGGGAGGGGGGGGCAGGGGCAGGAGTAGCTCCACTACTCAGTGTCGAGCGGCGGCGCTACGTTAGCATGTGGGCGTCGTTAGGTCAGCGGACACCAGGCGGGATCAATTAACCCCGTCATCTGGTCGCCGGGACAGACCAGTGGACCAGGGCCGCTACAGTAGTCTGTCCTCTGGTCCGTCCGCTGAACTGGTCCCCGGGGACAGACCAGTGGACCAGGGCCGCTGCAGTAGTCTGTCCTCTGGTCCGTCCGCTGAACTGGTCCCCCGGGACAGACCAGTGGACCAGGGCCGCTGCAGAAGTCTGTCCTCTGCTCTGTCTGCTGAACTGGTATAGGTCTACCAAGTCTAGCCCTGATAAGGCGCTGTGTTTTCTTTCGTTCAAACAATGCATGGAACAAAGCAATGGACAGACTACCAACACCCCCGTCACCAACACCACTACACCGCCCCGAGCGATCTGCTCTTGTGCCAATAAGATAATGAGTCTCACGTTTTATCACCGCCTTTAGTGGCAAAGGCTTTTTGACACACACACACACACACACACACACACACACACACACACACACACACACACACACACACACACACACACACACACACACACACACACACACACACACACACACCTCCCCCCTAGTTCCCGCCCAGCAGACTGGCAGGGTAGTGGGCCCAGGAGCCCGGGGGCGTTGTGTGGGGCGGGGGGGGGGGGGGGGGGGGGGGCTAGACTGGTACCCATGTCTCCCACTAACGAGGACGTTTCGTCTGGAGGACATTTTGAGTCTCAAAATGTCCGTATAGACTCCTGTCGGGAGTACGAGTTAAACACAGAGCGACAGGACCACTCAGGATATTTAGTGTCGGGGGGTGTTTGTGCGTTTTTAATTGGGGAGTTGTGGCTGTCGGCGTTGAACACACCTCAGCTCTGATGAGGATGTCATTTCAGATCCTGTATTACCAACCAACACACACACACACACATGGACACACACAGGAAAACATACATTCACACGCACGCACGTCTCTGTTATTGTTTGCGCGTGCGTGCAAACAATAACTCAAACAGAGACATCCACACCTCTGGAGATTATTTTAAATGTGTGTGTGGGCTTACCAACAGAGGCGTCGCTAAGCAGCCTGCTGGGGGCGCTGACCAGCGTGACGTACGAGGACCCGACGCAGCACCTGGAGAGAGAGCAGGCGCTCGCCAAGCAGTTTGCAGAGATCCTGCACTTCACGCTGCGCTTCGACGAGCTCAAGGTCCCCAAGAACACTGGACACGCACCGCCCTACACACTAGGCTGGTTCCTCTAGAAACATCACATCTAACCTCACATTATCTATAGAACCACTGGAACTAGTTCCTCTAGAAACATCACATCTAACCTCACATTATCTATAGAACCACTGGAACTAGTTCCTCTAGAAACATCACATCTAACCTCACATTATCTATAGAACCACTGGAACTAGTTCCTCTAGAAACAGCACATCTATCGCATATTATCTATAGAACCACTGGAACTAGTTCTTCTAGAAACAGCACATCTATCGCATATTATCTATAGAGGTACTGTGATAGTTCAAAATAGCATAGCTACAACACATTATCTTTACTGTTATGGTTAATCTGGGAATATCTTTTCTACTATCCTCATCTATAGAAGTACTGCAATAGTTTCTCTAGAAACATGACATCAACATCACGTTATGTTTAAAATGCTGTAACTGGTTAATCTAGAAACATCGGCAACATCTGTTAGGATTGCATCTGTGAAGCGGCAATACTGAAGCACAAGCAATCGGATCGTTTTAAATGGGCACTGCACAAGTTATCATCTAATAATAATGATAATAATAATCTCAAAATCCTCAAGCAAAGATGTGTAACCCCAATTTCCGACATGTTGGGTCCCGTCATATTTTCATGCCAACCCTGACCTGAACAAACTCAGCTACTTAACTTTACCAGAATGATTAGCCGATCCTGGCGGTTTCTTACAAATACCGGGCAGGACTTACACTGTGCTGGACAAGGCCTTCCACCTCCGTCGTATATATATATGAGGATTAAACGTATCTCTCTCTGGGGAAGAGAACGGGGACGTGGGAATGGTGTGAAGGAGATGAACGAGCGTTACCCTCTGGGGGGCTGCAGTCCTGCAGTGTGTTGTGGTTTATAGATGAGCAACCACTCCAAGAGATGGACGTCTTTCTCTCTCTCTCTCTCTTTCTCTGTCTCTCTCTCTATCACTCCCCCCCCCCCACCCTCATTTTACACCAGTCAGCTGAACGTAAAACTGTCAGACACACAGTTTTCTCTCGAGCGCTCTCCTATTCACGCTCAACTGAGTCTTATTAATGTCAGTTCTGTATAAAAACACAGTGGCTCCTGATCCCTCGTCCCTGGGGGGTCTTACTGGGTTTCCCCCCCAGTCATAGCCCCCTCAGGTGAGGTACCAGCGGCTCTATCCGGGGTCCATGGTGGACGGGGTCTCCTGACCCACTTAGCATGTCTGGCTGCCTAACATGTACCCAAACATGACCCCCGACAGCCAGCCCTGATTGGTGGCTTGTTGGTCTGACTGGTTGGTCTGATTGGTTCGCCATTTTAGGGGACATACTATTGGCTGTCTGGTGTGAAAGTGTGTCAAAATAACATCCTCATCATCATCTTCATTTCAACAGACAGACTTAGGCTAGACATGGGCGTGGCCCATCTGCATCAGCAGTTCTGCAGCGTGCAATAATGCATGGATTCTCTGTCTATTTCTCTTTCCATTTTTCTTCTCTCTCTCCGTTTAGACTTGACTCATCTGTAAAAATCTCCTTCACAGTTTAAGTCTCGCAGAATTCCCAGCTCCGCATTGGGCACCGCCCCCATGTCCAATCGCAGGGATGATCGTCCTTTACAACTGGTCTCTGAGCCGGTCTGTTGAGGTCCAGACACCCTATGCTGCTGATCCAAAGTGTCGTCCCCCCCCCCCCCATAGCTCACAAGGAAAGAGAGAGGGTGACAAGGATGGAGAGAAAGGAGAGGAAGAGAAGCAGAGGGGGGGGGGGGGGGGGGGGGGGGAATGGGAAGAAGAGGAAGAGGGGAAATGGGAAGAGGAGGGAGAGGGGGGGAAAGAGGAAGAGGAGAAAGGGAGGAGGAGGAGAGGGAGGAAGGAAAGAGGAAGCAGAGAGAGGAGAGGAGGGAAGAAAAAGAGGAGAGAGGGAGGGGAGGGAGGGGAGAGAAGAGTAGGGAGGCGGAGGGAGGGTAGAGGAGCAAAGGGAGGGAGCGAGTGTGTAGATTGGAATCAGCAGATCGACGTGTAATCGCATCATGTTCCTTTTTATGTCAGGTCTACCCCCACCCCCCCCCCCCCCTCCCTCCAGGCTATGCCTCTTCTTTTTTTTTCCACCTCCATGCTGACAACTTCCTGTCAGCGTGATGACATCATCATGTCGGGCATCGCCAGACACCCTCCCGTTTCCCTCCGTCTCTGTTCCCCTACTGCCTCCTTCTGTACCGCTCTCCTCCTCTAGGGTCCCTAGGTACCCCCCCCCCCCTCCCTGTGGTGAACACAGTGGTGTACGGTGTATGTTTTGTTTGTTTCTATCTCCTAGCGTGCTGTTTGTGTGTGTGTCCCCCATACAGATGACCAACCCGGCCATCCAGAACGACTTCAGCTACTACCGGAGGACGCTGAGCCGGATGAGGATCAACAACCTACCGGTGGGTTCCTCCAGTCCTCTCCCCTTCTCCCTCCCATCCCCCTCAGGCCCCCTAAAATCTAGGTCACCGTGGTAACAGTGCCCAGGCTGGGTTCACGGCCCCTGCTGGGCGTGAAGACAGGGGAAACCCCCTCGCTACGCTGGGAGCACAATAGTGCTCTTCTTCTCTGGATAAATGATTGTGTTGAGGAATGACTTGTGTCAGTTTGAGTTGAGATATCAGACCCACATTTCTGGAAGGATTGAACCTTCTTTTTTTTTTCTGCTCCGCAAGGAAAGTCTATTAGTTAAGGTGTTTGACTCCCAGCTTCTGTGTTCGATCCCTAATATCCAAATTCTACCTGTAGGCTTCCAAGAGCAAGATGCCCACTGACCCCTACCTGCTCCTTAATGACTTGTCTCTGTACTGCCTAACCCCATCCTATCCATAAAGACCGGTCTCTGAACAGTCTGAACCCTTCCTATCCTTAATGACCTGTCTCTGTACTGCCTAACCCCATCCTATCCTTAAAGACCGATCTCTATACTGTCTAACCCCTTCCTATCCTCAAAGACCGGTCTCTGTACTGCCTAACCCCATCCTATCCTTAAAGACCGATCTCTATACTGTCTAACCCCTTCCTATCCTCAAAGACCGGTCTCTGTACTGCCTAACCCCATCCTATCCTTAAAGACCGGTCTCTGTACAGTCTAGCCCCTTCTTGCCCCTCACTGACCTGTATCTGAACTCGCTGGCAATCTCTTTAGAGAAAAGCGTCTGCTACATGACGACGAAGCACATTTGAATGTCTTCCTTCCGTGCAACGTCGACATGGCACTTCTTGTCATCGGAGAAGTCTCCTCTCATTTTTGTCATTTGGGTGAATAACGTCTGGCTCTTCTGCATACATGCCTGTGTGTTGTTCAGCGGGGACGCTTGGTTTCATGCGATCCTTTCAGACTGTTCCATTAGCCAAATGGTCCCCGACAGTAGGCTGTCGCGTGGCGTCCCGTCGGAGGGCCTCGCTGTCTGCTCGTCTCGGCGGCGGCGGCGTCTCAGGCGTCACAGGGAGACGGTGGAGATGAAAGCCCAACGTCCCTCGTGTGAAACGCACGCTCTCGATTTAAGTCCTCTCTTAAAAGCCCAGACGAAGAAAAATACTACAGATATTAGACATTGAAGGAGATTATTTATATCCTCGCACCTTTTTGTTCTTTCCCTGAAAGGTAGACAGCTTGAGGCCCGGACGGCTCCTGATGTTGTTTAAAGATGCATCTAGAACAGGATGAATCCCGCAGGGTTCTCTGTGAAACGTTCACAAGACTAGGCGGAGCCAGGACACTTTGTTTGAGTGGTTAATAATCAATGTTGTTTCTGTAAGCGCTTTAATATTTATCTTTAATAATGTTCCAGGCGGAAGGGGAGAACGAGGTGAACAACGAGCTGGCCAATCGGATCTCCCTGTTCTATGCCGATGCCACGCCCATGTTGAAGACGCTGAGCGACGGCACCACCAAGTTCGTGTCGGAGGTGAGGAAAGAAAAAGGTGGACTCCGACCCTGATGGATGGACGTATCACTTCATTAAATCTCGCTCTCTCGCTCTCCTGCTCCCCATCTGTAGAACAAGAACGTCCCCATTGAGAACACGACGGACTGCCTCAGTACCATGGCCAGCGTGTGCAAAGTCATGCTGGAGACGCCGTAAGTCCTCACCTGGACTCTGATTGGTCGTACTGTTTTTGTTAGAGGATCATCTGGAGCTAGATCTGTCCTTTAACGATCGTCCTTTAAATGTCTTTCAAATGGGATTCCTGCCGCAATCCGCATGAAGGGGGATGTACAAACAAAGCCCCCTTGCCTTGCTCACTGTGTGTGTGTGTGTGTGTGTGTGTGTGTGTGTGTGTGTGTGTGTGTGTGTGTGTGTGTGTGTGTGTGTGTGTGTGTGTGTGTGTGTGTGTGTGTGTGTGTGTGTGTGTGTGTGTGTGTGTGTGCAGGGAGTACCGCAGCCGCTTCACCAACGAGGAAACGGTGTCGTTCTGTTTGCGCGTGATGGTGGGCGTCATCATCCTCTACGACTACGTCCACCCGGTCGGGGCCTTCGCCAAATCCTCCAAGATAGACGTGAGTCTCCGCCCCCCCCCCCCCCCCGTGATGGGATTGGCCGCCGGGCCCTCTGTGACTAAAGACGTTGTGTCTGTGTGTTTGTCTCCCACAGATGAAAGGTTGCATTAAGGTCCTCAAAGACCAGCCGCCGGGCAGTGTGGACGGTCTGCTCAACGCTCTCAGGTACGGCGTTTCGCTGACCTGGGCGTAACAGATTTTCAGTTCAGCCTGTAAACACATCCCCTTTGACGGTCCATGGAGCAGGGTGTGGGTGACCAAACCGTTTCAGCTCGGGAATACGCTTTCTAACGTTTGTGCGTTGTTTATTTTTCGCAGGTACACGACGAAACACCTAAACGACGAGTCGACCAACAAGACGATTAAGATCATGCTGCAGTAAGAGGCTCGTCGCCCTCGGCAACAGCCCCTCTCCGATGGGCGGGAACCACTCAGAATTAATCTTTTTACGCTTCTTATTTAATTATTATTTTAAAGCAAACGAGCTGCAGCTCCGCCCACCTTTAGGACGCGAGATGTCGTCATGTCCGTCATGTGCCAAAAAGCTGTCGTGGAGTTGCAACGTTTCCGATGTTTATCCACTAGGGCCGACGTCTGCTCAGGTGTTTTTAAAAGCAGGGGTTGTCCCCCTGTGCCAGGGAGCGCGGCGAGCTACACTTGAAACATTTCAAAGAAAGAGAAAGAAATATATAAATCGATATATATATCAAGAGAAAGAAGTATATATTATTTTTGTCTGATTAGTTATTTAATATTACATCTTCTGCATGAACAAAAGGATGTCCTTTTGAGTTTTCCTCTATTTAAGATCGGTTTGAGTTGAATGTGTCTGCTCTGCTGTGCGCGTGATGATGTTGTTGTTGTTGTTGTTGTTGTTGTTGTTGTTGTTGTTGAGACGGTACCTGTCCCGGCGAGATTAACAGTACTGTTTTATATTTTTTTATAGGTTTTGTTTTGTTTTGATTTTGGATAGTTGTGCATCTGATGATTTTCAAACTGTGACGCGTGGAGTGAGTGCTATACATGGACAGGGTCCCATCGCTGGGAAAAATACAAACGACAAACAAAGAAAAAAAAGCAACAACAAATAAAACGGGAATGTTTTTCTACAACTGAATCTCTTCCGGTCCTTATTTCCTGTCTCTGGGCTCTGATGTTATCAGACATTGTGGCGTGGAGGGGGGAGAGGGGGGGGGGGGGTCATGTTTCAGCCTCCGGTAGGGTAGGGTGGGGGGAGGGGGACCGGCGGTCCCTACACAGCCACGGCGCTGGGCAAGGTCGTCCTTCCGGTGCCACTCCCGGGTTGATCCAATAAAGCCTCCATTATGGATGCATCTCGCCACACCGCCAAATATTTAGTTTGTAAAAGAAGATGAGAATGTCTCCGGCAAATATAGATTTAACCCCCCCCCCCCAACCCACACACAGCCAGCCCGGCGCTCGCCCATCCCATCACATCCAGGGGTCCTTTCTCTCTCCGTCTGTCTGTCTTTCAGAGCCAAGCTGAGGCAGTGGATTACAGGGTTAATGTTCTTCACCCTGCTCAACATGGGCACCGCAGGGTTGAATCTGATGGGTGGTTAAATGTGGTTGCTGGATCAAATTCTGTCGCACCGCAATTTACATCAACAGAAATGCAGTGGGATGTTACAAAGCGGCTCAATGTTTATGCATTACGTGTTGTAAGCCCGCTGTCGGTTTATTATCACATTTCGAGAAATTGAATGTAATCTACAGATTTGAGTAAGTTTACCAAGCCTGCGTTTATCGGGGCCGCAATACCGTCCTCCTAAAGAAGGGGTGCTGACAGTTTGCTTTAGGGTTCAGTTGCTATTTAACATGACCTTTGTGTCTGGTGTCTTTGGGCTGAATAATGGTTTCACTTTACACCACAACCCTTTTCTTTCTTTATTTTTTCAATCTTGTCGTTTTGTGTAACGGCTGATGAATGGCTGAAGGGTGCAGGTTCGTAACGGCACATTCACTTATTCATCGCTTGTCAAGTAGTCTTATGTCCGTGCCCACCGTGGTTAATAGCCTCATTAAGAACCATTAAGAGTCCCACCTCCTTGTGGACATGCGGTAATAAACGGCTCCACGTCTCCATGTCCCTCCTGGCTCTTATCTCACACCAACATCAATATCTGTTCAGCTCCCCAACATAAACATCCCCCCCAGCACTCTCACCGCTGAAACCTTATATTTGTTCTCATCATGCTTTTCCCCTCCGTTTCTCCTAGTTTCTTTTCCCGCCCTTTTCTTTAGGGCGGGACATACTGCAACGCTGCAGTCAGCTCTGCAGTGTTGCAGAACTTGGAGAGAGAGAGAGAGTATAGAGGGGGCGAGAGAGTGTGAGACAGGCTATAGATGGAGAGAGAGAGAGAGAGGGGTAGCAAAGGGTGTGGCCCATCGGTTCTGCAGCATCCCTGCAATAGCGCTCTTTCTTCTCTCTCCCTCCCTCACACCCCCCTTCCCCCCTCCCTCCCCAGCTCTCTCTCTCTCTCTCTCTCGCTCTCTCGCTCTCTCGCTCTCTCTCTCTCTCTCTCTCTCTCTCTCTCTCTCTCTCTCTCTGTCTTTCATGGATTCAAAGGGCTTTTGGCATGTTACGTAAATCCACATTTCCAGAGCACAAAAAGTAAAATAAGATGCAAAATAATAATTATATATATAAATAGTCTCTCTCTCTGAGAAGGGTTGGAGGAGGATGAAAGGGTGAAGGGCTGGTATGTAGAGTGGTGCGATGTGGGTGGATTAACTGGTCCTTGAGGACGAGAGGGAGTGTGTGTGTGTGTGTGTGTGCGGTGAATCTGAAGTGTGTGTGCTGCTATTGGTTGACTCTTCCTGCCAGAGTGCAGTGGAAATGCAAAGTGTGCATGTTCTCTGCCGCACACCACACTTGCGGAGGGACTTGATGTCACCTGACCTGTGGTCACCGTGACAACCTGGGCGGTGGTGGTGTGGGGCCCACCGCGACCGCGACCAGACTACGGTCTCCTCTCTTCTCTCTCAACCAATGGGGGAGCGGGTCCTGGGACGGGTCCGGACGCTGGTATCGGGTGTCTGCTTGTAGTGAAATAGGACGCTGATACTCCCCCGTGTGTTGTGTCATTTAGCTTATCGCCGGTCACTTCAGCTCTGGAGGAGATGGAGGGGATTCAACCAAGGCTTGTTTCGGTCTCAGAAGCATGTGTGTTTGTGGAGCATTTCCCTGACCAAACAGGAGCTGCTCTGGGGACACGTTTGTGTTTCTGATGGAGCCTAAGGAGGAGTTTAGGAGGTGCTAGACCTGGGCTCCTCTCCCCCTCCGCTCCTCCTCTCCCCTCTTCCCGCTCCTCCTCCTCTGTGCTCCTCTCTCTACTCTCTAGGTCTGTACTCTCTAGGTCTGTACTCTCTAGGTCTCTACTCTCTGGGTCTCTACGGCGTGGGTCTCTATGCCCAGGGGGTACAGACACAGGGGAACAGACCCAGGGGGTACAGACCCAGGGGAACAGACCCAGGGGGTACAGACCCAGGGGGTACAGACACAGGGGGTACAGACACAGGGGGTACAGACACAGGGGAACAGACCCAGGGGAACAGACCCAGGGGTACAGACCCAGGGGGTACAGACACAGGGGGTACAGACCCAGGGGGTACAGACCCAGGGGAACAGACCCAGGGGAACAGACCCAGGGGTACAGACCCAGGGGGTACAGACCCAGGGGGTACAGACACAGGGGAACAGACCCAGGGGAACAGACCCAGGGGTACAGACCCAGGGGGGGTACAGACCCAGGGGGTGCAGACACAGGGGGTGCAGACCCAGGGGGTACAGACCCAGGGGGTACAGACCCAGGGGGTACAGACCCAGGGCAGCATAGTATAGCACAGCATAATTCCAGTTTAATCCCACCTTAACAGCCTTGTCTGGCAGGGTCTTACTGAAAACGAAACGTTTAAGTGGCAGTTTAGAAACACTTCTGTAATGATACAGACGGTCCTGAATCAACGGTCAGATATAGAATTGTTTCTTAATACACTTCCAGTTCCTCATTTGAGGGAAATATTGTATTTAGATGTATTTCACCATACAATAAGCCTGTGTGTCATGGTTTATTCATTGGCTATTCTTGAAAATGTTGGAATCATTCTCAAATCTTGACATCTTGAAAGTTTCTTCCAAGCTAAACTGGCATAACTGTCAATCGTGTTTGCTAATAGTTTCTTCTTCTGCTTCCAGTGTACCCCCCTGAAACACACGCACGCACACACACACACACACACACACACACACACACACACACACACACACACACACACACACACACACACACACACACACACCACCCTGAGAACTGAGCTCTGTCCTCAGACCGCAAGATCCCCTAACTCACTCTTCATCTGTCTCTCTTAGGGTGAGACAAGTTCACTTTTCTGAGAAAGACAACGGCTACAAAGTACCACCACAATACCCCCCTACCACCACCCTCACCATCTCCCTCTACACACACACACACACACACACAACTGCACACACACAAGCCCGCATAGACACACAGTGCCCCCAAATCCTACTTCCTCACGCTCGTTGCATTAATCGGGGTGTCTTAGTTAATCAGTAGTGTCAAAACCAACGGCTCATCCACAATCCCGTTTCATGGCCTCGGCTGCCCTGATAGGGCGAAGGCTGCACCGCTTTATCAGCAGCGCACTGAGACGATAATGACATGAGGATGGCCCGCTGTTGCCTCAGTACACACACACACACACACACTCACAGCGGGCGTTCAAACGCTGCTGAGCAGAACCAGGCCTCTAGTAAACGTCCTCACTCGTATATCGCGCTGGCACATTGTTAGTGTTTGTTCAATGAGTTCCCTCGTTCGCCGTCTGCCCAACAGACGGAGCCTTTAGCTCTTTCTTTAACCAGTGATTAAAACGTAGTGAGTTTTATTCAGCGGCGGTGACGCGGCTCTGCTGAATTGCAAAGTCAACACAAAGCCAGACATTACAAAATGATTCAAAGCAAACTGAACCCAACACAAACCCAGGAGCCACTCCAAGGGAGCAGATTGGGAAGACCTTGACCTTGCAGTGACTTGTTAGTAAGATGCAATGGAGCTGAGGATTCTCCCCATCCTCACTTCATTACACACACACACACCTTCTGCCTCTCCCGGGTGTGAAGGAATATAACCGCGTTGTTTAATGGAGCTGAATTAATAACACTATTACAAGTCATTTTATTAGAAGTTGTTATATTAACCCAATTGTTAATGAAATAACGTCACGGCAAGGGCGTAATAAGAGTGCGCTGTAGTTTATTAATTCTCCGCTTTATATTTTATTTTTAATATGTTTTGCGAGCGTTTCTGTGCTGTGTCTCCTCACATTCTAACGCCGTTTTGAGGTGTAGTTTAGTAACGCGTCTTGCACTTTAAATTCCTTCACAGCCATCATCGCTCCATCAGATAAGGCACTTGAAAAAAATGAATATTATCTCATGAATATGTTATGGCCTTCGTCGTCCGTCCTGCATTGTAGAGATGATATAGATGATATCTATAGTTATGGTAATCGGAACAGCAGCAGTTTAATTCAGGTTTGTCGTACAGCAACCACATCCAGTTTTGATAGACTCTAACGCAACTTCCTGCGTGGCAGCGGCCGTTTACTGTCTGGAGCCGCCTGAGTCAGGGCGAGGATGTGGACGATGACGCTGCAACTGTGGCCACAGGATCCAACATGGACGCTCTTCTGCATCCTCTCTGTCTCTGTGGTCAGGTGTGCCTCGGCCTGTGTGTGTGTGTGTGTTTGTGTGTGTTTTTGTGTGTAACAGAGTTTTCCTGTTTTCAACGCTTGGAAACGCCTTTTTTTTTATAGAAAAAGGAAGTGTTCAAATCCTCTCTACTAACCAGTACCGCACTCTACTGTAGTACCCTAGTACTGTAGTACAACAGTATATTGTGTGTGTGTGTGTTTGTCTGTGTGTGTCTTTTAATATATATGTGTGTGTTAGTGTGCGTGCATGTGCATGTGAGAGGCGTGTTCGGTCTGTCTTTTTGCCAGCTCTCTACTAATCTCATTAATGTAATCAGATTACAGTAATCAAACCTCACACTAGTAATCCTGCACCACCACGGTTGCCCTAGTGCCTCTGGGCCCACACACACACACACACACACTCACACACGCACACGCGCGCACGCACTCACGCACGCACTCACGCACATAATCTCTTCTCCATCACCTCCTGCTCCTCTTCCTCCTCCTTCTCCTGCTGTACCTTCGCCCCTAACTCCTCTTTCTCCTCCTGCTCCTGCTCCATCACCTCCTCCATCAAAGTCAGGTCCCGGTAGAGTTGTCAACTTCTATGAGTGGAGTAAAAAAAACCTAAATGTGGGTGTCTTATGTCTTAATGTCTTATTTCTTTATAAATTAGTTATTTAATCAGTAAATGTAATTTATTGATTTTTTTACAGTGGAATCGTTTTGCTACATTTTCTGAAGCGTTTCCATCCACCTTAGAGAGAAAACATACGGTGTCTCCTGTCATGGAAGGCGATGAGGTTCCACATTGTAGATTTTAATCAAACTAAAACCTTTTAAATGTTTAATAGCTAAGCAGACTGTAAGGCTGCTTGGGTACACGCGCCAAAAGCACACATGCACGCGCGCGCGCGCACACGCACACACACACACACACACACACACACACACACCCAACACACACACACACACACACACACACCCCCCCAACACACACAAACACACGCAAAAACATATAGAATAGCCATAGTATGAGAGACAAAGTCTCTGATCTAGTCTTTCTTGTTCTCTCTCTCTACCTTTCTTTTTATCTCTCTAGTGTCTGGTGTAGTCTCTCTCCCTCGCTCTCTCTCTCTGTAGACCACCCTCGCCATCCAGTCTCTGGTGAGGTCTCTCTCTAGTCTCTCTTTCTCTAATCTCTGGTTTAGTCTCTCTCTCTCTCTCTCTCTCTCTCTCTCTCTCTAGTCTCTGCTGTTGTCTCTCTAGCCTCTCTCTCTCTCTCTCTAGTCTCTGCTGTTGTCTCTCTAGCCTCTCTCTCTCTCTCTCTAATATCTCTTTCTCTGGTGTTGTCTCTCTAGCCTCTCTCTCTCCCTCTCTCGCTCCCCAGTCTCTCTCTCTCCAGTCTCTGGTGTAGTCTCTCTACCAGCCATGCTACCAGACATCATGCATTATGCAGAGTGTCTGCTCTCATCGCCGCCAGACGCAGCATGCCAACACATGTTTAATTCACGCCACGCTTTACCCCTATCGCCGCACACAGGAAACCACCCAATCTACCTACACCTCTCCCCGCACACATAACCCCACCCAACCTACCTACACCTCTCCCCGCACACATAACCCCGCCCAACCTACCTACACCTCTCCCCGCACACATAACCCCACCCAACCTACCTACACCTCTCCCCTCACACATAACCCCGCCCAACCTACACCTCTCCCCGCACACATAACCCCACCCAACCTACCTACACCTCTCCCCGCACACATAACCCCACCCAACCTACCTACACCTCTCCCCGTCACACATAACCCCACCCAACCTACCTACACCTCTCCCCGTCACACATAACCCCACCCAACCTACCTCCACCTCTCCCCTCACATATAACCCCACCCAACCTACACCTCTCCCCGTCACACATAACCCCACCCAACCTACCTACACCTCTCCCCGCACACATAACCCCACCCAACCTACCTACACCTCTCCCCGTCACACAGAACACCACCAAAACCTACATCCACCTCTGTGTCTCTCTACTCTGCCACGCCCTGTCCCACAGTACACCACCTATCATACACCTCCCTCTCAATCTACCTCTACCTCGCTCACTTGGTGTCTCTCTGGCTCTCTCTCTCTATCCCTTTATTGCTCTATTCATATCTCTCTCTATGTCTGTCTCTCTCTCTCTCTCTCTCTCTCTCTCTCTCTCTCTCTCTCTCTCTCTCTCTCTCTCTCTCTCTCTCTCTGGCTCTCTCTCTCTATCCCTTTATTGCTCTATTCATCTCTCTCTGTCTCTCTCTCTGTCTCTCTCTGGGGTCATAGTGAGGGTTAATGGATGACATGAGTGTATGGATGGATGAATGATTCAGTAGAACAGATGACAGCATGAGGTCCCGTGTTCCAAATATCTGCCAGCAGAAGGAAGTGTGTGCCTGTGTGTGTGTATGTAAACGTGTGTGTGTTGCTGAGTGCCCACATGTTTGTGTGGGGGCAACAGCATGTGTGTACCTGTGTGCCACCTGTTTTCTCTGTTGTGAAAACATCATGCTTGTCTTACTCCAACAGACGCTGTTTCCACACCAGGAGCATGTCTTCCTTATCACCCTGATCTCCCTGTGTCTCAATCTCTGTGTCCCTCCCTCCCTCCCTGCCGCTCTCTGCCTATCTATCTTAGTCTGTTCCTCCCCTCTGTCTGTCTGTCTGTCTCTCTTTGTCTCTTTCTCCCTGTCTGTCTATTGCCGCTTTTCCACTGCATGGTACCAGCTCGACACGACTCGACTCGACTCAGCTCGCATTTTTTGCGTTTCCACCGCAAAAACATGGTATCTGGTACCTGAAGTGGCTGCTTTTTCTAGTACCGCCTCGCTCTAGGTTCCAAGCGGCTGAGCCGATGCTAAAAGGTGACGTCGGCAGACGGCCGGCCACTGATTGGCCAGAGAGTGTGACGAAGTCACGAGAGCGACATGGCAACCATGCTGGTAACAGCCATAGCAGCGCCGCAGCCAACATATTCCACTTCTTCAACTTCTTCAACATGCCAGCTAATAATAGTAATGTAATCGATGTCCTCCATTGTTGTTATGTGGGTTCTGTCCATGTGTGGGTTGCGTAGGTGTTGTTTGCGTCGCGTACAAAAATTTGTCACGGCCCTTTCGCGCAGCCGACCCCGCCCACGTCCCGGAGGTACTATTTGCGGTGGAAAACGACCCGTGCTGCTGCCGTGTCGAGTCGAGTCGAGTCGAGCGAGCTACATGTGCGGTGGAAAAGCGGCATATGTCTCTGTCTGTATGTTTCTGTCCCCATGTCTGTGGCTCTGTCTGTCTGTCTGTCTGTCTGTCTGTCTCTCTTAGTCTCTTTCTCCCTGTGTGTCTCTGTCCCTGCCTGTCTGCTACTGTCTCTCTGTCTGCGTCTCTGTCTGTCTCTCTCTGTCTTCACTCTCTCCCTGTCTGCTACTGTCTCTCTGTCTGCGTCTCTGTCTGTCTCTCTCTGTCTTCACTCTCTCCCTGTCTGCCTCTGTCTCTGGCCGTCTGTAGCTGTGTCTGTATGTCGTCCGTCTCTCTTAGTCTCCCGACTGTGTCCCTCCCTGTCTGTCCTGCGTCCAGCAGTACCCCCTCAGCCCCCGCTCCAGTGGCCTCTCTGTTTGGCCTCACAACAGGCTCCCTGATCAGCGCACACTAGAGGAACAGCATCTGCCCGCTGTTATGATGCAGAGACTCGGGCGTAACGTGACTCACCTGACGGGGGGAGAGCCGGAGGTCTGACGGAGACTCACTGTTCACCGGGAACTCAGATACGTCATTAGTGTTTGTGGGAACAGTGCGTGCGTGCGTGCTTATCCGTGTGTGTGTGTGTGTGTGTGTGTGTGTGTGTGTGTGTGTGTGTGTGTGTGTGTGTGTGTGTGTGTGTGTGTGTGTGTGTGTGTGTGTGCGTGCGTGCGTGCGTGCGTGCGTGCGTGCGTGCGTGCGTGCGTGCGTGCGTGCGTGCGTGCGTGCGTGCGTGCGTGCGTGCGTGCGTGTGTGTGTGTGTGTCCATCCCTGTGTCTGTGTGTATTGTGTGGGTGTGTTCGTGTGTGTGTCCTTGTGTCTTTGTGTGTGTGTGTGTGTCTAAGTGTGTATGTGTGTGTGTAAAGTGTGATGGAGTGAGTTGGGATTTAGTAAACACAACGTCTGTAACCAAGCAGTGCTGGTCTGATCTCTATCTAGACAGAACTCCTGCTGGACCTCTTCTGTGCTCCTTCTGCAGGCCTCCTCCCCTTTGTCGAGGCTCCTCTCCTTTGTCGAGGCTCCTCCCCTTTGTCGAGGCTCCTCTCCTTCCGGGCCGTCCCTCTCCCGGGCTACAGGAGGCTTAGGGTTAGCTGTACGGTTGACGTGTCATTTGGGCCGGAGAAGCCCTTTGAGACTGTAGCGGTGATGAAGGGATGTACTAATAAAACCGACAGATGTGAAACAAGAGTCACCTGGTTTTCCACATTTCTTTACGCACACGGGGATGGTTCGTGTACAGGGGGATATGTGGATGATATGTCGGGACATTTTGGAATGACCGTGACAAACTGGGGTAGACGAATATTAATATACTGATGGACAAGATCAGGGCTTGGTATTGGAGGATAACAAAAAAATATTCTTTCTCCCTTTCTCTGTATATCCTCCCCCTGTCTCACTTTCACTCTATCTCTCTCTCCATCTGTTTTTCTGTCTGTCTGTCTCTCTCTTTCTCTCTCCCTCTCTGTCTCTCTCATTCCCCTTCTCTCTCCCCTTCTCTCTCTCTTTCTTTCTCCCCTTTTATCTCGCCTTTTCTCTCGCCTTTTCTCTCTCTCACTGTCTCTCTCTGTAAAATATATATATATTTATAAAATATATATATAAAGTGTGAACACGTTGCGTTATGTCAGAGGTCAGGATGAGGTCTCAGAGGGCCCAGGGGGGGGGGGGACCCGGCCAGCGTCTGCTCTTCAGGCCGATCCTCCTCCTCTTCCTCCTCCTCCTCTTCCTCCTCCTCCTCTGCTGCTCCTCCTCCTCCTTCTCCACCTCCTCCGCTGCTCCTCCTCCTCCTCCTCTTCCTCCTCTTCCTCCTCCTCTTCCTCCTCTTCCTCCTCCTCTTCCTCCTCTTCTTCCTCCTCCTCCTCTTCCTCTTCCTCTTCCTCTTCCTCCTCACCCTCCTCCTCCTCCTCCTCCTCCTCCTCTTCTTCTTCCTCTTCCTCCTCCCCCTCCTCCTCCTCTTCCTCCTCTTCCTCCTCCTCTTCTTCTTCCTCCTCCTCCTCCTCCTCCCCCTCCTCTCCGCCCTCGTGCTCCTGGACCACTTCGCCCCAGAGCCTGGCTTCTGGAGCGCCACCGGCCCCTCTGAAGCCGGAGCCTGGAGTGTGTCCGGTGGCGTTTAGAGGTCCCGGTTCCCGGGAAGTTTCCCCCCCTCCCACCAATC
>NC_044070.1:10293793-10338793 GCF_902167405.1 Gadus morhua
CAGTGGTTTACTATGATCATCTGTCCTGTATCAGATGAAGAACTTGTTTCAATTACTTTATCAGATCAAAATGTTCCCGGTATTTCTGCTCATCTTGTGCTCGTTACTGATCAAATGATGTCAAAATGTGAACAATGATTATTGAGGATTTAGTATTTTGATTAACAAAATGCCTCACAAAATCGTTCTCCCTCTCTCTCTCTTGCTCGCTCTTTAACTGCCTACATTTCAATCTCTCTCTCTCTCTCTCTCCCTCTCTCCTTATCTCCCTACCCTCAGTTTCATAGCAACTGTATTAGGCACGCCAACACACTCAGCATTAATACAAACTCTTTCCAGGAAAATACTCCTCCCCCCCCCCTCTCTCTCCCAACCTCCATAACTCTCTCCCTCATTCTCCCCCTTCTCTCTTTTTTTCTCTCTCTCATCCCTCCCTCACTCTCTATATCGCTCTCTCTTTCTCCCCCCCCCCCCTCCATCCCTACCTCTCTCTGTCCCACCCGCTCCCTCTCCCTCCCCCCCTCCCCCCTCCCTCCCTCCCTCCCTCCCTCCCTCCCTCCCTCTCTATATCTCTCCCTCTCACCAGAACAGGTGGCCTACTTTCCACCAAACACACCAGGCAGCACCGTGCTGGGCTACCATTGGTCCTGCTTACTGGTGGGACTACCGTGCTACTGGTGCTGTTGCTAGGAGACAGGGGCCCAAAAAAATCTGGCGTTGACCGATTGCACCTGCTTCTAGCACACACTGCGGCATCATGGGAGAAAAACACTGTTGTTTTGTTCTTTGGCTCTATTCCTTTCTTTTTCTGCTTATCTCTCCTTTCAAGGATATGGTGATTGTGTGTGTTCTGCGGGGGTCAATCCCGAACCAGGGCTGTTGTCATGGAGGATCAGTGTTGGCACACGGCCTTTCAGGTGTGTGACTTCAGGTGCTGTGTACACACTTTTGTCCTCGCTGCACATTGCGCCATGGACGGAGTCCCAACCGCGGGTCGCTCCGTCTCCACTCTGTCAAGTGTGCACGGTCCCGACGGGGGTCTGCGCTCGATGAAGGTCAGAGACATCAAACAAAGCACAACACCGGGAACTCGACGTCGCAGCATAAGTGAATTGAGGTCTCTGAGTTAGGGGGTGGGGAGGGCTGGGGCTCAGGGTGTAGTTGGGAGTACCTCCTAGCCGGCTGCCGCAGGTAGGGGTCAGAAGTGCTTCACGTGCTGCGCAATAGATTCAAAAATGGTATTGATTAAAACGTTTTGATCTTCAAATGCACCGAAGTGATTCAAATATAATTTTATTCGACGTCAACTTTCTAAAAGAACACATGTTAAAATAGAGTGTAATCTCTCACTGCTGCAGCCCCTTAGCAGGAACAGTTTAAAAGGTGGCGTGAGCGTGAATTCAAAACAAACAATGAAAAGCATTTACGACGATACAGCACAGGGTTTGTTAGGCTTGGGCCTCTTCTCCGTTTGTCTTTGTTTGTGCCAACCAGCTGGGAGCCAACAGGTGTAGGCTGTTAGCTGGACGCTCCGGGGCGCCCAGGAAACCCTTCCTCGTTACAGGAGTCACCCCAGGGCCGGCACTGACCTCAACCCTGGGCTGCTAACCTTGAGAGCAGCGGGCCCCTGCATTATTCTAGAATCAACCTGAAGGTTAATCACTATTATACTCCAGAGAGGAAAACTATTTACTTGGTAAATATTTTTAAGAGATGCTGATTGCTTCTAGCTAACGAAGATAGTTGTTAACCAAACTAGGCTTTTATAATAGAAACATAACTATAAATGGCTAAATTACTGGAACTGACTGAAATCGTTATATTACTATAACAACTGTTTGAAGCAAACCATAACCTAGTAACAAAGATGGTCCATTACTATAATAATAATTCATAATATGAATAATTCATTTTGACTGCAGACAGATAATACGAGTTGTCAGGCCTGATCAAATTGAGCCAACAAAGTTAAAATCTAAAAATATGAATATTTTAGAGGCCAGCTGACATAGTCAATGACATAGCAGGTCAGGGGAATGTTAACTGACCGCTGCGATTGGCTGTCGCGTCCGATGTGGGAGGAGCTGTGCTGGCGTGCTGCTATGTTGGTGCGGTTCCGTCTGGACTAGTGCTAGACTGGACCCCATCCAGCGCCTAGCTGGACCCGGACCAGCTGGGCTCACTGACACACAGCAGAACACACGGACCAGCTCCCCATCCCTCCCTGTCTCTGTGTCACGCACACAAACACACACAACCACACACACACACACACACACACACACACACACACACACACACACACACACACACCCACACATACACACATGCACGCAAGTGCAAAAACACACACGCCTGTGCAAACACACACACACACACACACACACACACACCCACACACCCACAGACAAACACGTGCATGCAAGCGCACAGACATAGGCGTGCAAACACACACATACACACACACACACACCTGCACGTAAGCGAGCGAGCGCGCACACACACACACACACACACACACACACACACATTGACACAGCAACCCCACTGTGGACCAGAGTGTTAATTGCGATGTGGGTCATTAGGCCAGACTCCGTTCACAAGGTCTGTCTCGCATGCAGCGCTCACGCCGGGGATTCTGGGAAATGTCTGATGCCCGCTGTCAACATCGTAATGATCCCTTGCACCGCTAAAAATACCGGCGTGTTAATTGGTTTAATTTGGGGGTTATTTATGGGGATGGGCAGGTAGTGCTGGGGCAGTGAGTCGTCCCAGGGTAGTGATACGCTGGACCGGGCACTACTTTCTTTCAGTTTACAGCCCAGTTGCTCTGCACCAGCAGTATCATGCTGGTTCTACTGGGAGGAGAGAGGAGAGGAAGAGAGTTATTTAGAGCACGCGTGGTTGTGTAATGGGATTCTACCGGAACAAGACGTAGGAGAGATTCAATTTGATCCTGAGGACTTGATTGACAAAAGTAGTCAGTAAAAAATACTTTCATTTTTTTTAAATAAATGTTAAGATGAGCAAGGAATAAAAGATAATATACCTCTTCAAATTAGTTTAAGTCTGGCTATTGTGATTGACAAAGAAAAAGGTTGAAATAGAATATATAATCACATTCAGAATTGCTTCAGAAGTCCTCAATTATCCATTATAGTCTTCTTATACAGCAGTACTACACTCGTAACAGTACTGAACACCACCACTCAAGATATCACAGTCCGTAAAATCAGAAGAACAAATTGGCAAAAAAAATTAAAAGCTAAAATTGGATTCTTGTACAAAACAATATATCATGTTTATCTTCAGGCATTGGACTAAAATTGTCTTCGCTACTTCCTGATATCGATCATGGTGATAAAATCTACAGGCATGCTACTGAGACAACACTTTAACCGCTCAACACAATAGATCCCTCCTCTCCAAGGTTCATAGCAGGGCTTGGTTACCCACTCACCACTCCCTGCTTCATAAAGCTGTTGGCTTCATAAACCGACAGAGCGGACTGTCCCTGGAACCTCTTTAAAACGTTTTTTCTCCCCTCACTGCTTTCCGGCTACGTCAATAGATATGAAAACAAGGTCCAGACTTTTGATGTCCTTTAGATTCTCACAGGGACGTTTTGATGTTGGCTAAAGGTGAGCTGGGCGATAAAAAGCTCTTGGCTGAGGCTCCAGGCTGACGTTGGGGTCTCCAGTCCAGACCTTGTTCACTGATCTTTATATTGTGAACATCACATGGCTTTGATTCCTCAGTTGTGTTTGCCTCATTTAGTGATATTTCGAGTACTGTTTGTTGTAACTGTACTTCATCGTAAATATTGTTTACAACAACCAAAAAAATCTTACCTCCTGTAGGCTTTTAGTGATGGAAATGAAACATTCGTATAATTACTTGGAAAAATGTCACTTTCAACTTAAGTAATGTATCGTCGGATAACCAACAAACAAGCTCCCTGATTGGCCAACGAGCAATAAAAGCAACTTCATAAAAAGTTCTAAACTCCTGCCCAATCGGATTCGCTGACACGCCTTCCAGTCCATCCAATTAGGAGGCAGTAAAACGTTAGTGTGGGGGCAGCGGGTTAGCAGCTAGCGACGAGCGGCTAACTCCGATACAAACCCGTAGCCCTGCCGGCCCTCAGGAGCCAGGAGGAATTCATTACCATAATGAGGCTGGAGGTCACGTTAAACCTCCATCAAACACTTAAAGCGGCCAGCGGTTGAGCCGTGCTCAGGCCTGGCCTCCGCCGCTACGTGAATCATTCACCCTAATCCCCCGCCCGGCCGGGGCGCCGCCACGCTCCTGTCCCCGCTCACAGGACCGGGCGTGACCTCCAGCGGGGGCCTCTGACCCCCCTGGGGAGGAAGCACCAGGGATTCATCGAGGGTTAACTCAGGGGGCAGGCGGGGTTACGGTCCCCCCCCCCCTCCGCAAATGGAGGGGGGGGGGGCAGCTCCTCGTGTCTAGACCCCCGACGAGGTGCCCTCGTCGGGGGGGAACTGGGTGCGCTTGAGTGGGTCTGACGGAACGCCGCTGCTTGCGTTTTTGGTTGACATCACCTATCTAAGTGGACGGGTTTTTTTTTTTTGATGGGGGGGGCTGGGAAGGGTATAGTGCATGTGAAGTGCATGCGCTGTCTGTTTCATCCAATATGCATGTGTCTCCAGGGCGCGGCAGCGTTATGGGCGGTGTCTCGGCGGTGTCGGGTATCACTCCATTATTTGACCGTATTCTATGGATTATTCCGTTGCATTCATTATTTATCCGCTCGCGCCTCCTAATGTCCGTGGTTCTGTCGTCTTGGTTTGCGGTGATTTGGTAGCAAACAGAGATCAGAGAGGTTGTCTGGTAGACTCCTCCTCTGGGCCTTGGTTTTGGAAGGACACCTTGAAACGTCAAGGCCTGTCTGTCTGTTTGCCTGTCTGCCTGCCTTTCTGTCTGTCTGTCTGTCTGTCTGTGTCTGTCTGTCCGAGACACAGAGGGGCTTCAAGTGCCACTCCCCGCCACTCTGTCCCTTACTCTCCCTACATCCCTTTCTCTCCCTTTATTTATCCCTCCCCCGCCTCTCATTCTCCATCTCTAGAGTTATTTCCCCCTCTCTCTCTCTCTCTCTCTCTCTCTCTCTCTCTCTCTCTCTCTCTCTCTCTCTCTCTCTCTCTCTCTCTCTCTCTCTCTCTCTCTCTCTCTTGCCCTCCCTTGCTCACATCCACTCAATCTCGTCCCCTTTCTCTCTGTCTCTAGACTTACCTTCCTCTCACACTCCCCCTCTCTTTCTCAATATATCTCATGCTTTCCCCCAGACTATACCTCCCTATCTCTCTCTGTCCCTCTCTTCCTCTTTTTCTCCCTCTATCTCATCCTCTCTCTTCCTCCTCCCCCCCCCATCCCCAGTTTCTGTCTGTCTCCCATGACCTTCTCACCTTCGCCTCTTCCACACTAAACAGGTTTTCCTCGGGAGATTCGGGTTGATGTCTCCATCAATCTCTAGCTGTCAGTCGCAACGATCACACACACACAGACACACACACACACACACACACACACACACACACACACACACACACACACACACACACACACACACACACACACACACACACGGATACACAAGGGCACACACTCACGGACACACACACACACACACACACACACACACACACACACACACACACACACACACACACACACACACACACACATCAAACATCAAAACCTCCAACCACTGACGGCTTCAAACCTTTGAAGTTCTCGCATCTCAAAGTGGATCCCTAGTCATTCACGTGGTGCCACGGTAGTGACTCTTTCTTCTGGGACCAAGTATTAGAAGTTTCAACATCAGCAAAATGCAATTGTCAAACGAGAGGTTGCTATTCTATTAACGGCAGCAGAAATGGGTACAAGCCGTCAAGACATTTGCGTTTCCGAGTAAAACTAAAACTGGATACTATTTTGGTGATTGGTGGTGAAGGGATAAACATTAATTAATACACATATTGATCTACTGTGTGTGTGTGTGTGTGTGTGTGTGTGTGTGGGGGGGGGGTGATATGTGTGTGTGTGTGTGTGTTATGGTTGCACAATCCACCCTCCATTCTCACCCAGCCTAGCGTCAAATGCAGCTGTCCTCTTTTTCTGGGTTTCACATATTTCTCTCGTCCTCCCCTTACCTCTACTCCTCCTTCTTCTTCTCCCTCTCCTATTCCTCCTCCTCCTCTCCTCCTCATCATTGTCCTCCTCGTCTCCTCTCCCCTCCTCCTCCTTCCCTCTCTCCTCCATCACCTCCTCCCGTCCTATATATCTACTCTTTCTCCTCCACCTCCTCCCTCTCTTCCACTTATTCCTCCTCTCCCCTCCTCCTGCTCTTTCCATTCCCTCTCCTCCTCTCCCCTCCTCATGTGCCTCATCCATCCTCCTCCTCCTCCTCCTCATCACCTGCCTGCAGTCTCTTCTTTCCTGCGCTTCCCATCAGTGGGAGGTCTGGTGGTCCTCTTGGGTCTCATAACCAATCAGAACGCTTCCTGCGCTTCTTAGTGGGGCAAAACCTACAACCTTAAGAACCGGTCCAGGCCCGGGTTAAATCCCCCCCCGAGGACGGACTGTTAACGGCCTCAACGCGTGCACACTCTGGGGCCGAGCTTGCCGCGACTGCGGCCTCTCAGTGAGGCCAGGGGTCGCAGTTGTCACCTCTAGCACTGTGACCCCTGACCCCCACAGCCCCGACCCCCGACCCCCGACATCACAAGCCGACCCCATTGAACAGAACGATCCTCTCACCAGCTAATTACTTCCCCTCCAGATCTTCATTGATAACTAGTTAATTAGTGAGTGTGTTGTTGCGGAGAGTGGAGAGCTGAAAAGCTTTGTTAAAATATTTCACCAAGATTATAAAGATTAAAAGCTAAACGCTGCAAAAAGGTGATAAGAAGATTTTTCTGATTTCACAGCAGAAATTGAAGGAATTGAGAAAGCAATTTCTAGTCCTATTTCTAGTCTTTCTAGTCACTAAAAATATCTCTTTACCCCCCCATGGTTGTCCCAGGTGTCTGCCTGTGTGCCTCTCAGCCTGGCGTTCTACACGCCTCTCTGTCGGTGATCTGGGATTAAAAAAGCGGCAGACATGTCCACGAGTAGAGAAATGGACAGGTGGTCCGAGATCGCTGTGAGACCCGACCGTATTGTAGGGGCGTCACCACGAGGACAGGGAAGCGGGCCGCCAGCTGATCAGCTTTGATTGCAGTCCCAACGAGGTGTCGACCCGGACACCCTCCTTCTGGCCAGGGCTCCCCAGTAACCAATCCCAAAGGCCGCTTGACTACAAGCTGGTCGTGAATGCATGATGAGGGTTTGACCTGTGAGACGCTTTGGGCATACATCTCCGGGGTTACGGTGGATTGGCGAGGAGGAGGCCGGCCTTACACCCAAGGGGCCTGCTGCAGCACAACCGTGGAGCCGTTGTGAGACACTTTGCTGTTAACTCTTCCTTCTGCATCCCCTTTCACAATCTACTCACCTTAAAATACTTCCCGGTTGCATCCCCCGTCCCACCTGCAGCGATTCTGTGTGAGCGCAGTAGACCTGAATAGAGGTAAATCCCCAAGACTGGTCTGAAGAAGGTCCCATGTGTACAACAAACACCCTCGGTTAGCAACATATTCCAATTAGAAACCATTATGTCAGCCCAAGCGTCATCTGAGCTTACTGTTAGCTGTTAGCGTTGGCGGCGGTGTTGGAGGGGGGTGGGGCGTGTGGTTTGGCCCACCGCGGTACAGCCGCTGAGTCATGGCGGTGACGCGGCTGTACCCTCCAGCTAACCTTACGGTAAGCGATGTGTCGGCTAGGTTACAGCTAGCGCAGCGGAAGGCAAGACTTTACGAGCTGGCGAACAGGCTGTGTGACTCAAGTCCAGCTCACGGTGGTAAAATGAAACTCCGGCAACAATGTTCCAACATATGAACTTTATTAGATCCTCCTGCCAGAACACAACAGAAGTCCAGCAGGGAAACCCACACCTCTCTTTACTACAGGGGG
Organism: Gadus morhua; assembly: GCF_902167405.1. Lineage (NCBI taxonomy): Eukaryota > Metazoa > Chordata > Actinopteri > Gadiformes > Gadidae > Gadus > Gadus morhua. The sequence continues at coordinate 10,301,828 of NC_044070.1, forward strand.
GTTCATTCGGATGTTAGGGTTGAAATGTTGTCAAGACAACTAATTGATTTATTGATTTATAGTAACCTTCACCAAACGATCAGTGCTAAAACTGAGACACTTAAATACAGAACATAACTTAACATCTGAGCAGATGTACTGCAAATGTGTCAAATAAAAAATAGTGTGACTGTTTAAGAATGTTACATCGTTAAAGGAAGCCAAACTACTATAGCACAGTGAAAGCTGGTTTAAGATTGCTTCAGAACTGGTTTGAGTAGATCAAACTGGTTTGAGACAGTGAAAATGGATTAAGACGGTTCAACTGGCTTAAGAATATGAAACAGATTGAAGATAATACAACTCTTTTGAGACAGAAAAACTGGTTTGAGTTTGTCTATAAGTTATGAGTCATAGAAACTGGGAATTCTTTGTCAGAAATCATGCATCTTTCTATTTTTTTTGGATCATCTTTTTTATTTGGGATGGGTACACAACCATCAACAAACTACACAGAATGTCTGTATATCCCTTCCCTCCACCAACATGAACACACGCAGCCATACATACATGCATATCTGCATGCATAGACTTACATGCATGCGTTGCGCATATACAACATACACAGAAAAAAATAAAATAAAAAATAAAATCCTAACACCAATAACAATACTATTGATAATAATAGAAATAATAATAATAAGACAATGAAAAAATGTAATAATATGTCCGTATCTGATAGTGAGCCAGTACCACAGCGTCGTATACGGACAACCCGACCAGTGCATGCGGCGGGCGCAGCTGCAGCCGACGCATACATGCATGTGTCAGCGCGTCGGCGTTAATGAGAGTTAATAAGCAGGACGGCCTAATTAAGCTGAACGACAATACACACCAGTAGGGGGGTCTGACCTCTTGACTGGTGTCCGACACATCCGCCCACATCACATCACTGCTGACACACGCGCACACGCACACAGACACACATGCACACATGCACACACGCACGCACGCACAGACACACACTGACACACACGCACGCACGCACACGCACGCACGCACACACACACTCACAGTGTATCATTTTGAACATCGACCAGGCTGTTTTGTGGTTCAGCATCATTTGTCACTCCCAGTGTCTTGATGAGCCTCCAAAACTCAGCAGGAGCCGTCCCATAAATACTCAGCTACTATCGCTGGCCTGCAGCTAACGTTCAGCTAGCATGCATCTAACATACACCTAGCTTACACCAAGTCTACAGAGAACCGCTGTTGAGGAAGTAGAGTGTAACGTCCGGAATATGTAAAAGGAATTCTGGGTAGTGTAGTGGGGTTACGTGGTTGCAGGGTTGAGAATTTATGCACTCAAATGGTTGTCGCAAAATTGACTTAATTAAGGGACGTAAATCCTTGTTTTGCTGGCCCACTGTCTCTTTTGTGAACGCGCTAAGCAATGGAACAAAAATAAGTCTTTCATTCAGTATTACTTCAGAACAGTTCTGCGCCGATTCATAATTTGCAGTCGATACGTTAGATAGAAGTGTGGCTATTACCCCAGAACGTGAGGCCAAGCTTTCCTGGCCCTGGAACTGGCACTACAGTGAAGGCAGCTCCAGTGAGCCGCCCTGACGTACCTCAGGAGGCAGGAGGCAGGAAAGGTAACACTGGCGCGTGTATCTAGATTTAGAAACCTGACTGTAATGGTGTAGTGGCACCAGATTGACTGTCTGCCTCGTGCCTGCTTTGGATAAAACAGCATCTGCTGAATGAGTGCATATTTAAATGAGCGAGTAAATAAACAATCGGCAAAACATCCGTGGATGTTTGTGGCTCTCCAGAAGGACAGCTGGGCCCGGTCTGGTCTACAGATGGTCCGCCCGTTTGGATCAGCTGCTACAGGAATTCTCCTCCTCCAGAAGATAATTCACCTCATGTAAGAATACTTTGTCTTCTCCTGCCCTCTGAAGCGGCCATGTGCTCCGGCACATGAGATCCGCAGAGATCTGCAGTCAAATCCCCCAGCCAGCCAATCACATCACTCTCCCATGATCGTCCCGCCCTAATGTCCTCTTGTTTTCATTGGATAGGCTGAAGCTACATAATGCTCAGAGTACCACCTAAAACATTTTAAAGTTTTGATAGAAATGCACTTGGCACGAGGCAGCAGTCCTCGTAGCGACCGCATGTTTGATTCCCATCTGCGCTCAAATGCTGCACGTCTTTCCCTCTCTGCTTCGAAATAACGAGCACCACAGTGACACTGACTTACCTGGTTTCTGGCCGTGCACTTGGTCCATGCACTGTGGCCTGTGCACAGGGCTCCGTGCTCATTATCTGTGCATTGTGCTCCGTGCGTGTGATCCGTGTACTGTGCCTCAGGGAAGGTGCATTGTGGCGTTTCATGTGCAGAACTAAAGTCGTCTTAATCCTGCTCATGTGTTGGTCCAGACCCAGGCTGTTAAACCCATTCTGGCTCAGGTTTGTGTGTGTGTGTGTGTGTGTGTGTGTGTGTGTGCGTGCGTGCGTGCGTGTGTGAGTGTGTGCGTGTATATGTGTGTGTTTGCATGATTATGTACCTACGTGTGTTTTGTGTTTATGTGTGTTTGTGTGTGAGTGTGTGTGTATGCGTGTTGCTAAAATTTACTTGAGAATGAAGATTGTGCCAGCACATACTGTCCACAGCAGACGATACTTGTGATGATATGTTGATGCATCTATATATGAAAGACTTATGGATGTCTCTGAGTGTGTGTGTGAGAGTAATTTCATATGTTTGTGTTTGGTTTAGTGTTTGAGCGTGTCTGCATACATCTGTACATACATGCATGTCTGTGTGTGTTTAGTTTGTGTGTGTGTGTGTGTGTGTGTGTGTGTGTGTGTGTGTGTGTGATTCTGTGTATAAATCAAAATCTGGGTGTATCTGTGGAAGTGTCAGCCTAAGTGTGTGTGTGTGTGTGTGTGTGCGCGTGTGTGTGTGTGTCTGTGCACACGTCTGAGCTGTTTACTGTAACCACCTCGGCGGCCATGTTGCCTTCCTTCCTCTCTAATTCCTCTTCCTCCTGCTGCCGTCCCTTCAAACCCAAACCTCATGTTCCCGGGGCCCCTGGCTCCGGTTCTCCGCACATCCAGCCTCTCCTGGAGGTGCGAGGAGGCACGTGGCCCCGTTTGATCCCAGCGTGGCGCTCCTCTCCAATAAATGACCCAGCTGTCGGGCCACAGGCCCCGGTCCTTGGGCCCCCTGCCCTGGTTCATTACCCCGCCGAACTAGCGCTTTATGGGGCCCGGACGCTTTCTCCTCATTTAGGGGGACGTTGAGGCTCCTGTGTAAACTCTGGAGGTGATCCGGGGGTTCTGCTCCCGTCTGCTCCGCTCCCTGCTGACCTCTGGAGAACAGACCATAATAAGGCTCTTTTTATGAACACATTGTGCCGTTCCTTGCACTTCAAAGCTGCCCGGTCCCTATGGAAACGGGGAAGCCCGGGTCGTTTATTGCCTGCAGCAGTGTGTGCATTAGCTCTGTCCCGTGCATCCGTCACCCGGCAGTCCGTAAAGAGTCCTGGTGCCGTCATCCACTCCAGATGCTCGATGTTAGGGAGGAACCCACCAATGGGAACACCTGGCTAGCGTCACCTGCCGTTTGGAAATGAGGAAATGTTTTATAATCTTCTCGGATATCCTCCACTTCCTGTTGTTTTGGTATACCCCTGGGGCTCTGCTTCCTGTCCAGGTCTACCTGAGGCTCTGCTTCCTGTCCAGGTCTACCTGAGGCTCTGCTTCCTGTCCAGGTCTACCTGAGGCTCTGCTTCCTGTCCAGGTCTACCTGAGGCTCTGCTTCCTGTCCAGGTCTACCTGAGGCTCTGCTTCCTGTCCAGGTCTACCTGAGGCTCTGCTTCCTGTCCAGGTCTACCTGAGGCTCTGCTTCCTGTCCAGGTCTACCTGAGGCTCTGCTTCCTGTCCAGGTCTACCTGAGGCTCTGCTTCCTGTCCAGGTCTACCTGAGGCTCTGCTTCCTGTCCAGGACTACCTGAGGCTCTGCTTCCTGTCCAGGTCTACCTGAGGCTCTGCTTCCTGTCCAGGTCTACCTGAGGCTCTGCTTCCTGTCCAGGTCTACCTGAGGCTCTGCTTCCTGTCCAGGTCTACCTGAGGTTGCTTCTTCCAGATGTGTTCGAGAGGTAACTAATTCCATTAATATTTTAAAGAATAAAAAAAGTATATTTTTAGTACTTGCGAGTTCCAGTGAATTTGTTCAGAAACATGAAGCAGGGTTTTTAAGGGCTAAGGGGCTAAAGGCATCTTGATCAAAGTATTCCTACAGGTTGACATACGGGTTTGAACCCAGAACCTTTTGACATCCAAACCACTAGGCTACTACTTGATGGCTACTCCTTGGTGTTTGTGTGTGTGTGTGTGTGTGTGTGTGTGTGTGTGTGTGTGTGTGTGTGTGTGTGTGTGTGTCTGTGTCTGTGTCTGTGTCTGTGTCTGTGTGTGTGTGTGTGTGTGTGTGTGTGTGTGTGTGTGTGTGTGTGTGTGTGCGTGTGCGTGTGTGTGTTTGTGGCCCTAAGGAGCACACAGCACCAGCCCATTGCTGTATGGTCTAACGGTCTCTGGCCAAGAGCGAGAGAGAGCCCTGGTTTTTTGTAACTGTCTCTTGCCCAGAGAGAGAGAACAGATAATGATTAACAGTAGAGATTGTAGGTTCCAGGTCATGTTAAAAGGGTGAGGGAGATAAGAAGAGAGAGAGAGAGAGAGAGAGAGAGAGAGAGAGAGAGAGAGAGAGAGAGAGAGAGAGAGAGAGAGAGAGAGAGAGAGAGAGAGAGAGAGAGAGAGAGAGAGAGAGAGAGAGAGAGAGAGAGAGAGAGAGAGAGAGAGAGAGAGAGGTAACGTATTCTTGTGAACAGATTTCATGCCCATAACTGTGGCCTGCCTGTGTGTAATTTATATATGTGATATATATATGTGTGTGTGTGTGTGTGTGTGTGAGTAATGTATCTGTTTACGTGTGTGTGTTATATATATGTATGTGTGTGTTCAATTGATATGTGTGTAATATATACGTGTGTGTGACTAAATGCAGTGTATCTGTGTGTGTGTGCATGCATTTGCGTGTTTGTGTGTGTGTGCGCGTGCGTGCGTGTGCGTGTGTGTGTGGTAACTATAGCTGAGTGTCCACGTTCTCTTAAAGGTGGAAGAGGAGTGAGGTAATTCTAAGAACCAGGAGCTACTCTGAGCAGGCTGCTAAGTTGGGACACATCTGCCTCAACACACACACACACACACACACACACACACACACACACACACACACACACACACACACACACACACACACACACACACACACACACACACACACACACACACACACACACACACACAGTCCAGATTTATGAACCAGTTTTCCGGAATGTGCGGCTGGCAGTGCATCTCCCGACCCTCAAACGGTGAAACACCAAAACATCGGCGCCTCTTCTGGGCGTGAAGTCGTCTTCCAGGGTCGGAGGTCAAGTGCATCGACTTCCAACCCCGTTAAAACCTGACACCGCCGCGACGCGGCCAGGGGCCTCCGTCCTTCTCCCCAGGTACACGATTCAAACCAGAACCGGACCCAGAGGGGAACGCACCGGAGGCGGGAGGTACGGACGCCCCATGCGCTGATGGCATTATCACATGCTCCTGGATGTTATTCACACCACCGGGATCCACACATCAGGAGATTTACAGCGCCAGGACACTTTTATCACTCGCAGACACCAGATAAGGTGTCCTACCCCACACAACTGCCATCGTTCCCACCGCTCACCGCCGGTGGGACAGCTCTGCCACATGTGATTGCCGTGTCTCACAGACACACGCACGCAGACACACACACACACACACTCCCACACAGACACACACACACTCAAAGACACACACACACACTCACTCACTCACTCACTCACTCACTCACTCACAGACACACACACACGCACACGCACACACACACACACACACTCATAGACACACAGACTCACAGACACACACATTTAAACGGGCTATCAGTGTAACGGCCGGCAGCATGTGCCACGTGTGGGCCGTGCGCATGGAGAGGCGTGGGAAGGGACCAGAGCTGGTCAATATAGTGTAGCGGAGAGGAAGGAGGGCTGCGCAGCAGCAGCGGCAACTGCCCGGCCGCCCGCAGCATAACGTTAGCGTAACGTTATAGCGCAGCCAGCGGTATGCGCTAGGAGGAGCTGGACGCACACACACACACGCACACACACACACACACACACACACACACACACACACACACACACACACACACACACACACACACACACACACACACACACACACACACACACACACACACACACACACACACACACAGAGCCGGGGTGGTGGAGCTGGACGTCTCCGCTTCCCTTTGTATGGCTCAGCGTTCTGCGGGTCATTGACAGATTTAGCCCCCTGCTTCCACCTTTCACCGCAGTTCACATTCACGTCCGTCCCGGCTCCACTTTTAGTCCGGTCATTTTAAGCCAAAATAGGGGTCAGGGTTGAACAAATTGCAACAGAAGCAAAAAAAAAAATAATAATACCATAACGGATCTAAACATTGGGTAAAGCCAGATCAAAATGTCTTGTAGAATCTTGTTGACATCTTAGAGTACAACAAATGTCACCATAAGGTGCAGGGATTCGGTCATTCCTTCTATTGTCAACTGTCAACTGTCAACTCAACTGTCAATCAACTCTCATTAAAGGGGACCTATTATGCTTTTCGACTTTTATGACCTATAAACGTTGTTATAATGATTGATAGTCATGTTTAACCATACAAAAAAAGATGTAGATTTTCGGGAAACTCTTCCTCTCATCTGGGCGCTTTCAGCATTCTCTCTCAACGCTAGGTTTCGTCCTTCTCCGCCCCCTCGCCCCCCTCCTGCCAACCCAACTCCGTTGTGATAGGTTACCTTCCTTGGAGCGCGCCCGCGGGCAGATTTGACCAGGCATATGGAGGCGCGGCAGGAGTGCCTCTACGTAGATGATTTCCCGGAAATGTGAACAAGTGAATCGCAAACGTTGTCCCGAGTGTTTAGCGCTCTGCACAGCCACCCCAGACTGTCAGCAGGGAATACGTCGAAATGCATGTACGTCATTATTTGACACTTTAGTATGGTTAAACATGACTATCAATCATTATAACAACGTTTATAGGTCATAAAAGTCGAAAAAGCATAATAGGTCCCCTTTAAGATGTCTGGTAAGAAAGATTTCGTTTTTTTTCTCCTAAATGGATAATTCAACCTACATTAAGAAAACATAGCTACCTGGTGATAAACTTAAATTTACTGGAATCATCTGGATGTGTGTTGAGCTGTTGTACAACTATTATTGGTGAAAGGATGTCAAGTTTAGGATTGGTGAATATTTTCACCACACAGTTGTGTTAGCTAGCTAAGCTAGCAGCAGCAAACTTGACTTGAATTACTCTTATGGCACTACAATGCCTACGGTAACCCATGTATCCATATCTTTCTGAATGATAGTATTTGCCTGTAATAAGTGTGATAAATAGAATATGGCCCCATATACTGTCATAAGGGGCCAAGTTACCATCCCTTTTTCTGCCTTGCCCGGCCCAGAGAATTTGGCCCGCCAATGAAACAATGAGCTACGACCGTGTGAGCGCCGTGTGTGTGTGTGTGTGTGTGTGTGTGTGTGTGTGTGTGTGTGTGTGTGTGTGTGTGTGTGTGTGTGTGTGTGTGTGTGTGTGTGTGTGTGTGTGTGTGTGTGTGTGTGTCTGAATGCACGCACACTGTAGCGCAAGTGTTGTACAATTCTTTGTTATTTGGATAACCGTTCTACTGTGCTATGGCGCATAACACGTCGGACTCTCTGACGTCTCTGATATTTCCACCAGACTTGTAGTGGGGGTTATCTCAGCCATGGTTGAGAAGGAATTGGGGGAAAATAATTTTGGCTTTGTAGCCTATTTATGCAAATTAGCACACACGTAATTAGATTATGCCCCGTTTGCCGATGTTAACAAACAATTAAAAAAAACTTGTAATACATTTTTTGTTTGTCTTGATGTAAGTAATCAACTCACTAATCTTCATGGTGATATCTGAAGGTTAATTTATTTTCCTATTCGCTTGAGAAAAAAATTAATAGGCATATGAATAGGGTATATTTGGGTATTTTTCTAAAATTTCCCCTATTGGGATCTCTCAGGGCATTTTTTTCCTTACTCAGGACATATTGAGGATACAAAATCAGTTGAGTTTGCTTCTGGTGCAATTTGTTCAACCTATTTTCATAAAATGACTGGACTACTTTGGGCTTGGACTTCGGGCCCGACCCGGGCCCCTGGAAGGGCTCAGGCTCCTGGGTTCCCATGCCGAGGGCCCCCCCAAACCCCCCCCCCCCCCAACCGCTCCAGCTTGCTGACAGCGGGAATGACATCACCAGGGGGGGCCATTGTCTGCTTTTTTTTTTTCAGTTTCGTTTTTTTTGGGGGATGGGGGTGATGGGGTGGGGGGGATGGGGGCCAGGCGTTGCGGGGAAGCGCTGGAATTCTGCAGACAAAGCCGGCGCAGCTCGCTATCTGCAGATCTCCCCAAACACAGCACTTTTGGAAATCCCTAACGCGATTACCCCGCGAGACAATCAGCTGCCCGTCCGCACGCCGCGTCCGCTTCTCAGAACTCCAGTAGCGCCTAAAGCCCTGCTGTCCAAACCTTGCAACCCCCCCCCCCCCCTCCTCTCCGCCACACACACACACACATACACACACACACACACACACAGACCCACACAGCGTACCCCGCGTACACACGCACAGGAGCCCAGGCCGCTGAGCGCCTGGGAGCGGCGCCCTGGGAGCGGCCGCGGCCGGGCGGCGCTGCCGACCTGCTGCAGTGACCTCCTCCCTCTTTTGTCGCGTTTCCACCGCGCCGCTCTTTAACGCACACCAACACTGACACCACTCTGCTCCCCTGCCTCCCCACACTGCAGGCCCACTAGGGTGTGGAGTTGGGTTGCACTGAATGGCTGGTGAGTGTGAGCGTGTGTGTGTGTGTGTGTGATAGTGAGTGAGTGTGAGTGAGTGTGTGTGTGTGTGTCTTTGTGTGGGAGAGTGAGAGAGGGAGAAAGTGAGTGTGTGTGTGTCTGTGTGTGTGAGAGGGAGAGAGTGTGTGTGTGAGAGCGTATGTGTGTGTGTGTGTGTGTGTGTGTGTGTGTGTGTGTGTGTGTGTGTGTGTGTGTGTGTGTGTGTGTGTGTGTGTGTGTGTGTGTGTGTGTGTGTGTGTGTGAGAGGGAGAGGGAGAGAGGGAGAGTTTGTGTTTTTGTGGGAGAGAGTGTGTGTGCGTGTGGTTCAGCTGTTCTCCACTCTCACACTCACACTCTCCCATTCTCACATCCTGGCAGGAAGCCACCGGAGCTGCTGACTCCACAGAAACCACGGTCACACGCTCAGCTGTGACAGTGTCTGCCGGTTCTGTAACTGTAGAGACGGGTGCTGTTACCATAGCAACTGGCATTGTAACTGCGGCAACCTCTGCCGTAACCATTGCGACTGGTAACCATTACAACTGGTTTTCGAACCCTAGAAACCGGTAAAATAACCCTATTAACTGTCACTGTCACCGTGGTAACTGGTTCCTTAACTGTTGTAACTAATGGTTCAACCGTGGCAACTGCTTCTGAAACCATAACAACTAGTGGCATTGCCATAGTGTTCATTGGTGTGACAATAGCCATAGCAACGGATACTGTGGTAGCGTAGCAACCGGTGGCTTAACCCGAGTGATTTGCCATAACCGTTGGGGTACTCCTATATTGATTAGTCATTGGGATCAATATGAAGCTTGGGTCTAGAGGTTTTCCCAGAATGGAACATTTAAAATAAGTGACAGAACTTCAGCCATAGAAACTGATACTGGCAGCCGGTGGTGTAACCGTAGCAACTGTTGGTATAACCGTTGGGACTTGCCATAACCGTTGGGGTAATCCAATATTGATTTCAATCATTGAGATCAATATCAGGCTGGGGTCTTGAGCTTTTCCCAGAATGCAACATTAAAAAGGGTAAGAGAGAGGTTGACTCCACCAAGTAGAGGAATCTGTTAAAACCAAGAGACTTATCTGATCTACCTAATGAAACACCTCCAAATCCTTAGATCAAGCTCCTTCCCGTTACCAATAACATCAACAGCTCTCAGAAATTGAGAATAAAGTCTTTAAATGTTTGAAATCACTGTCAGCTCCATATAATAGACCTGAGCCGTTTCATCAAGGGCTATTAGAATGTTTATCATAGTCTTAACTAAATCTCTAAATGATCCTCAAACTTAACATAAACACACAACACATTAAAAGCACATACTTCCCTTCCATGGATTTCTAAAGCTCATCTCTCTATGGCTGCTGTTGTTCAATCATATTTACATCATTAATGTCCAAGCTGATTATCCAGGGATTCATAATCCATTTAACGATTTCTAAAGTCCCCCCCCCCTCCAAGGCCCCTTCTTCGCCTTTTCAGACCCAATGCGACTTCTACAAAAGCTTTGAAGGGACGTGTCTCTAATGATGTGCCCCAGAGTAATCTTCATGACTCTCCTTTCTTTATGCTCGACCTGCTTTTGTGTGTGCGAGTGTGTGTGTGTGTGTGTGTGTGTGTATGTGCATTGACCGTGAAAAGGAGGCATCTACAGACGACAACATGAACATATTTACATATGAGGACAATGAGCGGGAAAGCTCTGAGAGATAATACGGGATATCATAGCGACACGGGCCGGCCATTGTTGACCAATGAGAAGGAGCACGGGTATTATATTTATTATGTGTAGAACAATGTCTTCCTAGTGATTCTGTCATTAAGTATGATCTGGACCACAGCGGCCCGTGGGGCTGAGGTGGAATGGAGACACAAATCATGTTCAAATCATCATATCAGACCGGTTTGGTTAAGGTTTGTTTCTTGACCAATAGATAGACTGCTAACCATTGAATGAATGACATAATGTCTTCTGAACGCTAGCTGAAAGCAGAGACCACGGTGTCGTTAAACGATTCAGTCGTGGCTGACATCTGTGACTAGATCTGGGCTCAGTGACAATAGTTTAATGAACAATGTTTTGACTTGGAATTATTCACCGTTAAATATGACCTTGAAGCTAAATGACTGAGACATGAAGGGGTTTAACGAGAGGAATACGCTATAATGAGGTGAGCATGTCAGATCTTCTCGAAGACCAGAAGATGCTTGTCATTTTGAGGAATCTTTTCCCAAATACGTTTTCTTAACCGGTGAGTGCTTTATAGCTGAAGAATCTACTCAGTGAACTTTTTACTGATAGGCTAACGGTTAGGGTGTCCCAGTGGAAAGGTTCTTGGTTTGATCCCCAATGCCTGCAGTCTAAACTGTAGGCATCCTAGATGAAGATGCCCCCTAATCACCTCCTGCTCCTTAATGACATGTATCTGAATGCACTGTTTTTCGCTCTGGACAAGTGATTAATAGTAAATTGTAGCACAACCATGCAAAACTATACAGTAAATACTCACTAAATAACTAACAGGATTAAGTGCAGAGAAGCCCCCAGGTTTCTGGCCTGACCACAGGAAAGGCTTTTAAGGAAGAACCTTTGAACTGTTTCTGAAAAGAAGATTTTCTTTAGTGACTTTAGATTAACCCCGGGCCTTAACCCCTGCCTGGCCGGGCTTAAGACCCTATAGGGCCGGGAGTGGACATAGACTGCTCCTGTATGGAATTGAACACCACATCAGCTCCATTAACACACTCAGCCCCCAATCAGAATGACATGCAAGTAAGTATCATTCAGTCCCCCCTACAAATTCAAAAAAATGCAAATAAAAAGTTATATTTTGTATTTTTTTGTTTTGCCAATGATGAAACGTGGTTATGAATAGAAATACCCAACATGTGAATGTTAATTTTGACGTAATATGTGACAAATACAAAGGTTGTTTTTTTACTTTGATCTAAATTTAATTTGACAGTCTGACCATTTGTTTACTTTTTAAAGTTTTGAAACCAGGCTTCACTGTTATGATATACAATATGTGAATTTCTATTTTTATTTAACTGTTTGCATTTTTTGATTTCATTATATACAGCCCAAAGTCGGGGCAATCAAAAAATAAACAAATAAAAAAAAGGAATAACCCAAATTAATGTAATAACTTCAATATAACCCAACGTTGAATTTAGGATGCACGTGACACGTGTCAACATCAGGAACCAGTTCATTTGATTCTTGGAATCCAAAAGATACACATCAAAGTATGGCTGACACACACACACACACACACACACACACACACACACACACACACACACACACACACACACACACACACACACACACACACACACACACACACACACACACACACACACACACACACACACACAAACACACACACACCCTTCTATTGTCTGACAGGACACTGTCTTCTGTAACCTCAATAGATCCTGTCATCCCCCACCACCATCCCCCACCACCCCCCTCCTGGCTCAGGGTTCAAAGGTGACAAAAAGACCAGCGTCGGCTTGGAAATTAGACCAAACTAATTGCTCTCCAGTCTCCTTAAATTACAGCTGAACCGCGGCCGGCCGCCTGGAGCCATGGCCCCGGCCGGAGCCCCGGAGCTGGGTGGCTGCGGAGGGGACCCTGCGTTAGGTATGCCGCGGTGCTCCGGAGACTGACGCCCATTCACAACACAGCTAATGAACATCAGGGGCTCCTCGGCGCCCCGTCCCCGGCTCATTAAGGACCACGATGAACCACGGGATAAAAAAGCGTCTGCTGAGTGACAGATATCACAGGAGCAAGGTCCCGATGTGCGCCCGGCCCGCAGACAGTCCTTCCCTCCCTGGTCCTCAGCGTTTCCTGTAAGGTATACGTGTTGTTTTGAGGCGTCTGCTGATTGATTTCCTGTTCGTCTGCCTGTCTGATAAATGAGAGGTCTTAACCTGACATCGCTCGCATCCTAATCCACACCCTCTAATGACCCAGGCTGATTGGCTCGGTTAATTCCCAGTCACTGGGGATATGCTAGTTAGCATAATAACATTAGCATATTAGCATGCTAATCAGTGGTTCACGGGCCGGGCGGGTCCGCGCTAAAGCTGCTCCTGCCGCAGCGGGCTTTGATGCAATCAGCGGCGGGTGGCTTATCGACTCGCCGCGATGGGCTGGTGACGCAGAGTAGCACCAGCTGACCGGTGACCACAGCGACGCACTGCACAACCCCACAAAAGGCCCCTTCTCCCTGGGGCAATCAAACGGCAAAACCCCTCTATACCCCAGGCCGAAAGAGGGACAGCGCAGGACTCGGGGCCTGATGTGGTTCCAGATGTGACCTTCCCCTTTCTCTCTGGATTTCTACCTCTCAGTGGATCACTGTGACTGCCCTGCACCACTCTGTGACTCATGGGGACACCGGGAGACCGATGTGCAATCACAGGGACATTGTCGTCAAATGTCATGTGTAGTAAGTGCTTAACATTTGATTAGAACCATGTACATTACCTGTACTTTGATTCTGGGCATATGTAGATTTTCGCCATTTGCGTACATTTTTAATTTACATAAATGGCATTTAGCAGATGCTTTTATCCAAAGCGTACATCTCGGTGCATTTGCAACTTATCATTTAACTCTAATGGCCCTTACTGTAACTCTTACTTGTGGCATTGGGACCTTTGGATTTACATCGTAATGCTCACTAGTATACATTTGTATCAAGGATACCTACTTTTACCTTTCGCATATCTATGGTATCCACATGGTTATTGAAACTGCTCTTTTAGTATTTCTACTCTCGTGATGTTTATTTGCATATTTGCACCGTGTATATCCGGTCTTTTCCTACTTTGTACTGCAAGGGCTGCACAATCCTTACCCCGGGGATGAATAAAGTCATATCTTATCTGTACTTATCTCAGCTCCGGAGCCCAGGGGTGCCCCGGTGGGAGAGGCTGGTTCTCCCGCTTTAATCAGATAAGCCCGCGTGTCAAACCCGCTGAGCCACGCCTTCAGCCTGCTCCCTGAGCACAGAGCTACGGAAAGGTGGGAAGAAATACACCGGCATAGCATTAGGTTTACACCAGGGTTCGCGCAGCCGGGGCATGCTAAGTCACGGAGGAGAATAAATATATACTGTAAATACACTGTTAATACGAAGGGGCGGTTTGGGCTTATCGCAGACACATTTATCCAAAGTGGTTTATAGACTTATAGATATATAGACTTCAGATACATGTCTTTAAGGAGCAGGTAGAGGTTAGGGCATCTTGCTGCGGGGATTGGATGCTCAACCCCAGAACTGTTATGTCTGTGACCACTACTAGACTTTCTTTCTCCCCTAGTTACAGTAGCTAACGCGGTAGTATCCAGTTTGCTAACAGCATGTCCAACTTTGGTTTCCATGTAGGGCCTCTGAAGTCAGGCTTTAACCCCTGACCTTCGAGGGCCGGCGGTACCCTGAGAAGGAGCGGGCCGGGGACAAGTGCTGCTATTGAATATCCCCTAGTGAGCTTTTCCTCAACACCAGTAGACACTATTCCTGGTCCCCACAGGAACCTCCTCCTCTGGAGGGAGCGGCAGAAGAGGAGAAGGATGAGGAGGAGGACAGGGAGGAGTTGGAGGAGGAGCAGGAGGACCGAAAGGATTTGGAGGAGGAGGAGGAGGAGGAGGAGGAGGAGGAGGTGGTTGAGGAGGAGGATAGAGAGGAGTAGGAGGAGGAGGAGGAGGAGGACAGAGAGGAGCTGGAGGAGAAGGAGGAGGAGGCCAGAGTGGAGGTGGAGGAGGAGGTGTGGGAGCAGGAGGTGGAGGAAGAGAAGGGGGAAAGAGAGAAGAGGAGGATGTTCAGGAAAGAGAAGGAGGAGAGGAAGCAGGAGGAGGAGGAGAAACAGGAGGACAGAGCGGAGTAGAGAGATGATGAGGTGGAGGAGGAGAGGGAAAGTTGCAGGTCTTGAGTTCTCAGGCTAGAGAAGAGGAACCGGAGGTCTGGAGAACATGTGGTGTCTTTAAAGCTGCGATGTGGGTTGGTGTAATTACAGTCTAGACACAGTGGTGTTTTAGACCGCATTGCTGGGAAGCTGCATCTAAATGGAGCGATCTCCCTTCAGGGGCAGTCTGCCACAGGTGCTGATGAACCCTCAGTGCTCATAGCTCAGGTTGATTTGATTGTGCGGATCGATTGGTTCTGTTTTCGATTGGTTGTTCTGAACGCGGTAACAGCGTCAGATCAATTCAAAACTCTGAGAGGATTCGCAATCTTAAGTTAAATTCACAATGGTGACTAAATAGTAGTGAGCCAAAGTACAAGAGCCAAAATAAACAGAAATAGTTGGATTTCAACCCAAATGCACCCAAAGAAATACAGTTCCTTTTTTACTAATTCCTTCCTCATTCCTTCAGATGTATTATTCTGCCAATAAAAGCTCAACATGTGATTGAGCTGCCAGGAGCTCTAGCAACACTCAGCAGATGGAGAGTGTGTCTCTGTTTCAGAGCGCAGAGCTCTGCTCCACACAGACCGGCTCTAACTCAACCCCTCCACTTACATTCTCTTGGGTTTTCCACAAACTCAATTGTTGCTTTAAAATCATTTTTTTTCCCCTTTTACTAATTCCTTTTTATGCATTTATTTAAGTGTACAGTTTCAAATGTGCATCAGTAAGGAGCAGGTAGGGAACATCTCGCCCACAGGTAGACTGCAGACGTTGTGGATATTCTACGATATCGGCAGAATGAATTCTTAAAAAAACGCGAGCGAGCGAGAGAGAGAGAGAGAGTGAGGTGCACTTGCAGTGTTGTGTAAGTGAAACCTCGTTATCGTAGTTAATGTTGCGACAGAAACACCATCACCACACACACACACACACACACACAGACACACACACACACACACACACACACACACACACACACACGCACACATACACATGATAAATTCCACAAAAGCCACCGATCGGACCAAACAAAACAAGAGAGACGCTGTTTGGATTGTGGTCCATCATTAACAAGCATGTCCATTACGCCTCAACAACACATACACATACACACACACACGTGCACACTGATGACCATGTGCTCACAGAGCACACGTGCACACATCCTAAGCCACATCCTGTTCCCTCCTGCACCAGCTCAAGTCCATCCATCAAAGGGTTCTTCTGGGACGTTGTGAAAGGCTGCAGTTACGCAAAACCGTAACCCGAGTGCCTCTCTGTGTGGTGGGGCCCCAAACCTGCCATGCAGGGCCCCGGGGGGTATGAGCGGGAAGGGTTCGGAGTGGGGCGTGTTCAGGATATGACAAGGAGCTCCTGCACCACCACCACAACCACCACCACCTATCTATCTCCCTCTACTTTGTCTTGGGCCGCTGGTTCTAGAAAGTGGGGCCCCTGGGTGATCGAGAGGTAGCCCCCCCGTCCCCGAGCACGCTCTCCCCGGGGGGCCGTAGCGGAGCCACTAATGGAGCTCCCCATTCTCCCCATGTCATCATCACTTCCTCGCTCCATAACGGTTCCAGAGGAGCCCTTTTATCCCATTGTCCCTCGCCCCCTCTGTCACTCTCTCTCTCTCTGTCTGTCTGTCGGGACCCCGGAGCCGGGTGGAGGGGGGGGGGGGGGGGGGGGGGGGGGGGGGGGGGGGGGGGGGGGGGGGGGTGGGGGGGGGGCTCTGTGCGGGGCCGGTAGCGGTGACCTCTGCACCCCCTTCACCAGGGGTCTCCTCCTGTTTTTGTTTTTTGAGGGGCTGCACCCCCCCTAAACGTGCCAAAACGAATCAACCCCAAGACGGGTCACATCGATAGAGGAAGAGAGAGGGAGAGACCGGGGGTCTTATTGTCTTCACTTTTCACCATATAGATAAGTGGTTCAGCATGGACACACACACACACACACACACACACACACACACACACACACACACACACACACACACACACACACACACACACACACACACACACACACACACACTGGATGAGCCCAGTGCAGGAGAAGTGACAGCTGGAATGTGTGTGTGAAAGGACAGCGAGAGCCTCTTCCATCCCGGCCTGTTAACTCACAAAGACGGAGATTACGGTCAAACCTGTTTAATATACCACCCTCATAATGTACAGCACATACTGTAGCTGTGAAATCCCCCTCACACTGGGACCCGGGCAGGTGGCGCCTTTTAAAGACGCTAACGCTCTACGTGATCAAACCAATCGTAATCGTCTCTCCTGGCTTCACTCAAACATCCGTTACCAATATTATTCAGCAGAGCCTGAACCCGTCTCCCCCCCCCCCCCCCCCCCCCCCCCCCCCTCCCCAGACGTAAACAAGAGCAATTTGGCTCTTTGGTCTTCGGGGCACGACATTTTGGTGTAAAGGGCGGTTCACTGTGTTGTTGTTTCGCAAGCTTTCACAACATGCGTACTGATTGCTTACTGAAGGGTTGAACGCTGTTGGTTAGAAGAAGTGCACACACGCTTAATGCTCTTCGTTACAAAGAAGTCATTTTGACAGATGATATTGGTTACGGGTGTTTGACTGAGCTCCAGGAGAGATGGATCCTCTGGAACCGTTATGGAGCGAGGAAGTGATGATGACATGGGGAGAACGGGGAGCTCCATGGTGACAATGGCTGATTCAACCACACTATCCTATACATGTATGTTCAAACACTCAACAACTCAGTAGGCCTACTCATTCACTTGTGCACTCCCCCCCCATGAGTTGACCAATATAAA
This sequence comes from Gadus morhua, assembly GCF_902167405.1. Lineage (NCBI taxonomy): Eukaryota > Metazoa > Chordata > Actinopteri > Gadiformes > Gadidae > Gadus > Gadus morhua. The sequence continues at coordinate 10,319,575 of NC_044070.1, forward strand.
TGATACCAAGAATAACACAGATTCTGCATTTGGCCTTCATGAAATGCAGTCGTCTAAGCTCCATCCAAACGATGCAGACCGAGACAGTTGGGTTGTATTCATGTCCTCTGCCTGGATTCTAGCGTTTGTGCAGTTGTCTTGCTTCATGTAAAAAGAGATGGAGTCAGATTCTCAGATGAAAGTTGCAATGTAAAGTCGGTTAATAGTGATTAAAAGCAATTCATTATCAAACAAACAGGTATCACAGCTCAGGTATTTGATGGATGTCATTTAGATCAGGATGAGTAAGAGGTCCGTCTCAATGGATCTACTGAGGCTGGATAGACATGGTAGGGTGAGGTGGATAGAACGTCCAGGACCAGCACCTCCTCTTTGGGTCTCAGCCCCCAACCCACTCCGGTCTACCCTCCTCCTCCTTGTCCTCATCCTCCACCTCCTCCTCCTCCTCCTCCTCCTCCTCCTCCTCCTCCTCCTCCTCCTCCTCCTCCTCCTTGTCCTCATCCTCCTCCTCCTCCCCACCCTTCTCCTCCTCCCACTTCTCCTCCTCCTGCCCCAACTCCTACTCTCACAGTATTTTGAGACTCTGAGATTTGTCTGTCTGTCCATCTCCAATATGCTTTCTGTCCATATGCCCATCTATGCAGTGGCTTCCAGTTCCTTTCCTACGGAATCCATACAGTGTCTGATCGTATCTTCCAGTGTCTGGGGCTGGCCTGTAGGGGGCAGTAGAGAGCCGGAGCTGACAGGCAGGGGCCACAGGGGGAGAACTACCGGCAGTTAGAGAGGTGAGGAGGCTGGGAGAGGCTGGAGGGGTGAGGATTACACTTCTATACAGCTGAGAGGAGGGGAGATTTGACAGAGGGAGAAAACAGTAAGAAGGAGATTGAGAGGGATAAACAGAGAAAGAGAGAGAGAGAGACAGACAGTGGTAGAAAACAGAAAGGAAGAGATTGAGGGGGATAAAGAGAGAGAGAGAGAGAGAGAGAGAGAGAGAGAGAGAGAGAGAGAGAGAGAGAGAGAAAGAGAGAGAGAGAGAGAGAGAGAGAGAAAACAAAGGGACCGGAAAAAAAACAGATGGACAGATAAAGAGGGAGTTGAACAGAGAGTGAGAGGGGGAGAGGTAGAGAGAGTGAAACAAAAAAAAAAAAAAATAGAAATAGAATGAAGAGAGAGATAAACAGAAATCATCGTGAGAGAAACAAATACGAAGATTGAGAGCAAGATGAAACAAAACCAATCAAAGAAGAGAGAGTGCCTGGAGACCAGAGACTAGACTATCGTCTCTTCTCTTCTTATATCCTGACTCTGAGTAAAGTGCAAGCGTATGTAAATTAGAGGGCAGGGATTAATGTACCCGTCCGAAACAAAAAATTCACTTCATTACGGGCGCTGGTTCGCTTTAGCATGCTTGAATATTAAAATGAAAGGCGGGCCGCATACCCTGCTTAATGGATGTTGTCATTATTATACATTCATTCATGAAATTCATGAGATGAGCATTGCAAGGCCGATTGCAATGTAATCATGTAGGCCTACACGCTCTGTTAAAGCATGCTGGGAGCAGAGCGCTCACTCTTGTCCGGAGATTTTTAATTTCACTGATAAAAACCTGGTTAATTAAAGGTGCTGTAGGTAGGATTTAAGAGCTATAATTTGAGTGTAATTTATTTTAAATTCCGTAGCCGTCCATCAGCTAACAGTGATTGAAATACGCTGAAAGAATATCAGTTTAGGCTGACTGCACACCTGCACGCTATACGTGTGAGACCCTTTCCATTCGAGACCGCGCCCGGCTAATTTCTGACCAATCAGGGCATCTCTTTCCTGATTGGTCTGAGGAATCCATCTCCATCTCCATCCATGAAAATCACAGGTGCAGGAATTATTTCTTGAAGGTAAACTCCGGGATTCCTCAACCTGGACTCTATTTTCCGATCATTTTGGGTCTAAGGGATTATTGTGGCAGACAATTTTTGAAATTGGTTCAGTTTTGAGCGAGAACAGGGCAGCCGTAATCCGCAAAATCGTTCCTCAATGTAATCCTTTGGGTCACCCACCTGTCAATGTACGTCCTCCAAATGTGCTTGTCTTTGTCACTGACAGGCTCAGATTGTTTTTTATCATTATGGAAAGGATCACTAAAGAGAAAAAGGGTTTCTGTAACTTTTGCTTGATCAATTAATTATTGTTTCCAAAACAGTCTCGCTCAATGAGAAGTCTTGCGAGAGTTGAGTCGCTATGGGAAGGGAAGGGTTGAAGAAGGTGAGAACCCTGCAGAGAGCAGGGGTTGTTGTGTTGGGTTTCCTTGCAGCCTGTTGTTGTGGAGTACGGCTGCAGCTTTTTCGCTCAATGCTGATAGAATGTAAAAGATTGTTTTTTTCGCAATAGTCCCCTAGGCCTAAGATGATCGGAAAATAGCGTTCGGGTTGAAGAAGTTCAACCTCAACGCGTTTTCCTTTGGTGGGGGAGAAACTTGGGGAGGGAGGGAGGGAGCAGAGAGGGGGAGGAAGCTTTATTTTGGTTGTTTAGTTTCAAAATCGTGCTCTTTTCCTATTGTTCCTGCTATGGGAAAGATGTGAGAGTTGTAAAGAGAAATCAGAGAGCAGCGCTTTAGCGCACAACACTGTGACGCATGTTAGTTATTTATTAGTGCTGTAGGTAAGCCTTAAGAGTTGTGAAGAGAAGAACAGCCCTCAAGGTGGATTAGCAGCCGGGGCCCCTGTGGATCCGTTGAGGGCCCCTTCATCTTCTCCCCGACAGGAAGTGCTTTGTTAGCTTTGTGGAGAGCGGTGCATCGTGGGTAGGGGGACATGAATGGCAGTGCGGCTAACTGATGGGCGTCCTCCCTGGCGATGTAATCAGCCAGCCGTAAATCCAGCACTAAGTGGCGGCTCAGTTACGTTCTGTGGCCGTCTGCTACTTATTACCTGCGGCTATAGGGAGGGGTCAGGGGTCAGATACTTTGTGAGCCTATAAAGAACCAATCAGATCTCACGTTATGCCTGGCGGACTGAATGATGAATCATTGCTCTGCCGATTGTTTGTCCACCGTTTTTAATAAGTCAACGAAAAATTAGGATCTCACTGATAGATTCTAATTTCGTTCCGGATCAAGACTGGTTTGAGGAGATATAACATGTTCTCTACCAAGCCCTCAGTTAAGATGCATATCGCACTTTGTTTTATTTCCCCTTTAAAATTTGCCCTTTAAAAGCATAAATGCATTTTGCTACACCACTTTGTTTTCTTCTGCATTCTGATGTGTTATTCCTAATATGGCTGCACATCCTGATTTGATATCAGTGAGAGCAGTTTCCACCGCCTATGTCCTACCAGAGCTGCCGCTGTTCCTGAGGCATTTCAACATGTTTTGGTTCCTCCACAACGTGTCACCGTCACGGAATGTATGATGTAATAGCCAGAGCACACAGGACGCACATTCTCACCTGGTTTCCACGACAACGCGACCACAGCTGTTTCCTCCTGCCGGGGCTCCTGTGTGTATGTGAGTGTGTGTGTGTGGGGGTGTGTGGGGGTGCGTGTGTGGGTGCGTGAGTGAGTACCTGCAAACGTGCATCTGTGTGTGTGTGTACGTGCGTGTGCATGTGTGTGTGTGTGTGTGTGTGTGTGTGTGAAATGTTTTTTGTCGGGTGCATGCTGAGATACAGACGTCACAGATTCACAGAACCAGGGGGCTGCAGCCCTACCTGGTGTCTGGTTACTGGTTACTGGTTACTGGTTACTGGTTAGAGGTAAGCAGTGTTCTCATGCCTCACCGGCCTTCTGGGCTGTGATTGGATGCAATGGAGGAAGTGAAGAAGGCGAGGGGTTAAGAGGAACAGGAAGAGTAGGAGGAAGTGTTCCAAGAGTTCTTTGCTGGTGGACAGGACACAGACGTTATTCCTCCTAACGTTCCTCACTGTGGCTGCCCGGTTCGATTTGCGTCAAGTTGGATGTGACTGAACGCGCAGGTGTGTGTCGATCATAGGGGTGACAATCTTAGCACACAAAAAACTTAACCACAAACAGACAATATTCATTGTCTCAAGATCTTCAACGTGAACAGTCATCAGATTCAGAATCAGAATAGATTCAACTTTATTGTCATTGTGCAGAGTACAATGAAATGTCGATGGAGTTCTTAATAGAAGTGCAAAAGAACAATTAAGGTGCAGTTTGAACATGAATTGTCATACAGTGCAATTCAGCAGCAAAAGTTACTGCAAAAAGTTTTTGCATTTAGTCGTTTTTAACTCCCAATGTTTATTTGAACGATTAGCTGCAAATCGCTTAACCCATATTGGAGGTGACAGCTGGCTAGCCCCTCGGTAACCTCCAGGTACCACTCCATTCAATGCGGCTGCTTAACAATTTGTCAAAAACAGGAACATAAATATGTATTATCATCACACAGCACATACGAAGCAGCTGTCGTTATGTACCCTGTATTTATGTTGTCAAACACACCTGACAAACCTTCCTCAACCAGAAAGCAATAATAATACCAGCAGGTGTGTACAAAGGAAGAATCGTAGTCCCTGTGACACACTTAGAGAGTCTCAATGAGAGGCCATAATCAATGTTCAAAATCTCTCCGATATTATTATATCCGATATATGGCTGTCAGCGTGGTGAATAAAAAATGAAAATGCATACAAAACCATTTAAAATACAAAATAATATTTCAGTACTGCCAAAATAACAGCATTTCTGCTGCCCGCGTTTACGATTTTGGATTACAATATTGTATTTTTTTAATTGTTTTTTTGTTGAGTCAGCTAGCCTAGCCGCGGCTAAGCCCAAACGGCTACAGGTGGTGTTTGTGTCAGCGGGTCGGGGTCAGCCGTTGACCAATCCCGACCCAAATCCGGACATCCGAACGTTAACTGACTCCCGCAGACTGCGCTTAGCACATTGTCTGCGATGAAGCGCACACACACACACACACACACACACACACACACACACACACACACACACACACACACACACACACACACACACACACACACACACACACACACACACACACACACACGCACACACACAGCTCAGCACACTGCCTCCCTGGCACCGTGCCAGGCCTTATGTGTAATTGGCATGACTGGTGGTTTCCATGGTGACAGGAGCGTTGGCCGTGGCGAGCGAGCAGCTGGTGGATAATGGCGGAGCGGTCTCCTAACAGATTTACGGCCGGTTGGGTGGGCGGAGCCACCGAGGAGCCTATGAGAGCGCAGGGGACAAAGACGCGCTTGTCCTGCAAGAGACTTCCACAGCCGCAAACACACCGCAACGGCCGGAGGTGACCGGCACGTGTGTGTTTGTGTGTGAGAGGTTTGTGCATGTATATATGTGTGTGTTTGTGTGTGTGTGCGTGTTTTTGTCTATGTGTGTGTGTGTGTCTATGTGTGTGTGTGTATGTGTGTGTATTTATGTTTGTGGTGCCTACACACATACATATGCAATGTATGTGTGTATGTGTGTGTGTTTATGCGTTGTGTGTGTTCCTGCATGCGTTGGTGTGTGTGTGTGTATGTGTGTGTGCGCGCATGATTGTATGCAGTGTGTGTGTGTGTGCGTGTGCATGAATGTATGCAGTGTGTGTGTGTGTGTGTGTTCACATATGCGGTGTGTGTGTGTGTGTGTGTGTGTGTGTGTGTGTGTGTGTGTGTGTGTGTGTGTGTGTGTGTGTGTGTGTGTGTGTGTGTGTGTGTGCGTGTGTGTGTGTGTGTCTGTTATCTCAGATGAAGTTTAGCTCCCTGCTGTTGGGCTCGCACCGTGGAGCATTAGGAGGAGGAGGAGGCGAGGACTTAACACGCTGACTTTTATAAGCTCCTAAAATGTGAACGTCCTGCGGGCTGAGGTCCTGGTGCCATGGTGGTGACACGCTGTGTTCCTGTCTCTACTAGCGGAACACTTCCTAAACCAACAGGACGTACTGCCTAGCAGACTGGCCTACAGAATGGGATACAGCCTGGCCCAGAGACTGGCCTACCGACGGACTCACAGACCAGAGTGCAGGCTGGCCTCCATACTGACCATCAGGCTGGCCTCCATACTGACCAACAGGCTGGCCTCCATACTGACCATCAGGCTGGCCTCCATACTGACCATCAGGCTGGCCTCCATACTGACCAACAGGCTGGCCTCCATACTGACCATCAGGCTGGCCTCCATACTGACCAACAGGCTGGCCTCCATACTGACCAACAGGCTGGCCTCCATACTGACCAACAGGCTGGCCTCCATACTGACCATCAGGCTGGCCTCCATACTGACCAACAGGCTGGCGCACAGACTGGCCTACAGACCAGCGTACAGGCTCGCTATCAGACTGGCTAACACATTGTCTTACAGACTGACTTACAGACTGACTTACAGAATGTCTTTCAGACTGACTTACAGACTGACATACAGACTGGCCTACAGACCAGCGTACAGGCTCTCTATCAGACTGGCTAACACATTGTCTTAAAGATTAGCCGTCAGACTGGCTAACAGACTGACCTACAGTCTGACTTACAGACTGACTTACAGACTGACCTACAGACTGAATTACAGACTGTCCTACAGACTGGCGAACGGACTTGTTAACAGACTGGCTAACAGACATGCTTACAGACCGGCTATTGCCAACACCATGTCTTGGCAACACCATCCATTTAGAGATTGCCTTGTTCTCACATCAGCGGAGGAAAACGTCAGAGAATGAGATTCGTCTTGTGAAAATGAAGGAAGAGGCTGAATCAAAATAAAGCTGAAATACAAAGGAAGCGAAACATAAACAAGCTAATCCAAAACCCCACTAAAGGTAAGACCAAGGGAACCAGATAACGGGAGGGCGCTGGCTCTTCTCTAAGGACGGTCCGACGCAGCAGAGACAGCAGGCTTCCTCCTCATTCTCCTCTAATTCAATCTCAGTTTGGACATCAAACCCTGCCCTCAAAATTAATAAAACATCCTCCATCTACAGACCTCCCCCCCCACCGCTGCCCCCTCCCCTCCCCCACCATCGCTCTTACCACACCCCACCAACCCCGCATCTTCCACCACCCCCACCCCCTCTGCCCCATGACCAATTAACCCAGGGCTGATGTTGTGATTTTATCTGCTGGAGATGGAAGAACTCCCCGAAGACCTGACTCAGGATCCTCCTAGCTCTCTCTCTGTCCGTCTCTCCATCCCCCCCCCCCCCCCCCCTCTCTCTCTCTCTCTCTCTCTCTCTCTCTCTCTCTCTCTCTCTCTCTCTCTCTCTCTCTCTCTCTCTCTCTCTCTCACTTTCTCTCACTGTCTGTCTCTCATCCATCTCTTACACTCTGTCTCTCTCTTGCTCTCTCTCTGTCTGTCTCTCCATCCCCCTCTTTCGCCAAGTCTTTTTCTCTGTCTGTCTCCCATTTCTCTCTCTCGCTCTGTCGGTCTCTCTCTCATCTTTCTCTGTCTCTCCATCCCTCTCTATCTCTCTCTCTCTCTCTCTCTCTGTTTCTGTTTCTCAGTCCGTCTGGCTCTCTCTCTCTCTCTCTCTCTCTCTCTCTCTCTCTCTCTCTCTCTCTCTCTCTCTCTCTCTCTCTCTCTCTCTCTCTCTCTCTCTCTCTCTCTCTGTCTTTCTGTATGTCTCTCTATCTCTGTGCTCTCTCTCTCTCTCTCTCTCTCTCTCTCTCTCTCTCTCTCTCTCTCTCTCTCTCTCTCTCTCTCTCTCTCTCTCTCTCTCTCTCTCTCTCTCTCTCTCTCTCTGTCTTTCTGTATGTCTCTCTATCTCTGTGCTCTCTCTCTCTCTCTCTCTCTCTCTCTCTCTCTCTCTCTCTCTCTCTCTCTCTCTCTCTCTCTCTCTCTCTCTCTCTCTCTCTCTCTCTCTCTCTCTGTCTCTCTCTCTCTCTCTCTCTCTCTAGACTCCATCTCTCCAGAGCTCCTGTTGGCTCTCGCCCGATTACACAGTGGCGACACACAACAAACCTCTGCTCACGGTTGGTTACCACCGTAACCGACGGTTACGCAGGTGGTCTCCATGGGATGGGATACGGGATGGGAGGTGTGATTGGATCTTGTCCATGCTGGATTCCCCCTGTCTCTTGTGTTCTTGTGGCTCCGTCCAACTGTCCCTGTGTCTTTACTGCTGGGAACTACGACTGTCAGTTGAATTTGACTCTATTGCACTATATTCTACTTTTGTCTACTCTACGCTATTCTATTCTGAAGCCCGAAGTCTGCCGTTTCGGAACAAACACAAGATAGAATTGAGTCCTAATTGAATCGGGCCGCAAACTGCAGCCAAGCTCCATTCACGCTCCGCATTTTTGAGTCCGTTCAAACAATCGGAATCTAGTTCTTGTTTGTACAGTGCTCTGTATGCGTTGGGATTTAGATCATTTAACTTACAAATGATTGCAAAGCCTTTAAATGAATATAAAAAGTGGACAATACTTTAGCTTAATATAAACTGCGGATGATACTTTAGATTAATAGAACAGCTGATAATACTTATAATACTAACAGCTGACAATACTTTAGTTTATAGAAACAGCTGTTAAAACTTTGGGTTCAACCCCAATTACCTTTGGGCATCCTAGAGCAAGATGCCTAAAACCTGCCCTCTCCTTAATGACCTGTCTCTGTACTGTCAACCCCTTTCTTCTCCTTAATGACCTGTCTCTGTAGTGTCTAACCCCTACCTGCTCCTTAATGACCTGTCTCTGTAGTGTCTAACCCCTACCTGCTCCTTAATGACCTTTCTATGTACTTTCTAACCCCTACCTGCTCCTTAATGACCTGTCTCTGTACTGTCTAACCCCTTCCTGCTCCTTAATGACCTGTCTCTGTACTGTCTAACCCTACCTCCTCCTTAGTGACCTGTCTCTGTACAGACTAACCCTTACCTGCTCCTTAGTGACCTGTCTCTGTACAGACTGTCCCCTACATGCTCCTTAATGACATGTATCTGAATGACGATAACTGTTAGTCCCTTTCGGATATCTGCTGAGGTGACAAAATAGAAAATAGGATGTTTACAATAAGAACGTCAAGAGGTACAACTGAATTGATGCAGGGGCATATAGATGCATAATGTGTACAGGGATGTGTACATATTAATATTTAATATTTAATATTTACACAGACTTAGGGGCATAAGATGTTTGATGCGTACACTGATCAAAGGGGTGTAAATATGATTAATATGTATACAGATTTAGGGGCATAAAGATGTTTAATAAGTACACAGATGAAGAGGTGTAAATATGTTTAATATGTATACAGATGTAGGGGTGTAGAGGCATTTAATAAGTACATAGAGGGGTGTAAAGACGTTTTATAAGTACACAGAAGTAGGGGTGTAAAGACGTGTAATAAGTATACAGATGTTTGCCGTGTGGATACATAATATCATATTTTATGTTATTTTATGTCACTTCTGATTGAAGTGGTGCCAGTAATCCAGCGGCTAGCTGTGCCACAGCTGGGTGCGTGCAGGGGAAACACTGGATATGAATAAAGATGTGGGGGCATATGGATCTGCAATATGAACATCATTAAGATATGTAGGATGTTTAGTAAGACTGTAGGATGTTATGTAGATCCATAGGAAGTGTTATGAAGCTACGGACTGCGGGGTCCAGCTGTCGTCCTCTGCAGCTGTCTTGGGCCGCGGCCATCCAGGACAATCAGATGATAACAGCCAATCAGAGGAGGCGCAGCATTTCAGAGAGAGAGAGAGAGAGAGAGAGAGAGAGAGAGAGAGAGAGAGAGAGAGAGAGAGAGAGAGAGAGAGAGAGAGAAAAAGAGAGAACAAGGGAGCAGATGAATGTGGAGAGAGAAACCTCTACAGTTAGAGAGAGACCTCTACCGAGAGAGAGATTCCTTAGTGTTGAGCATCTACAGTGTGTGTGTGAGAGAGAGAGAGAGAGAGAGAGAGAGAGAGAGAGAGAGAGAGAGAGAGAGAGAGAGAGAGAGAGAGAGAGAGAGAGAGAGAGAGAGAGAGAGAGAGCAAGGGAGCAGATGAATGTGAACCAGGTCTCCTGCTAGTGAAAGACTGGGAACAGATTGCTGCGTTCTCCAGCAGTAGAACAGACAGAACAATGGCTGTATTTAACACGGGGTCATTTTATGAGTGCTTCGCTTCAACCCTCCCTCTGCAGTATGGAAGAGAACAGACTGTATGAACAGACACATACATATACCCACAAATGCATACATACACATACACTGTTTGGAATTCGTGTCCCTCCGGACACAGGAGAGAGATGTTCAGGAGGAGGATTAGAGATTAGGAGGAGGCAGAGAGATGTTAGGGAGGAGTAAGAGGAGAGAGGAGAGGCATATGTAAAGGAGGAAGAGAAGGAGGAGAGAGATGTTCAGAAGGAGGAGGAGAGAGAGATGTTCAGAAGGAGGAGGAGAGAGATGTTCAGAAGGAGGAGGAGAGAGAGATGTTCAGAAGGAGGAGGAGAGAGATGGTTAGAAAGAAAAGAGAGAGAGAAGACGTTTAGGAGGAGAAGACAGAGAGGAGATGTTTAGGTGGAGGAGAAGGTGGAGGAGGAGGAGGTGGAGGAGGAGAAGAGCGTTGCATTTATCAATGCTGTTATCCAGAAGCAGAGAGGACCTCTAACCATACCCTCCTCTCACAAACACACACCACTGTATCCATTGCCTCTGGGCTGTCTCCTACCGGTCCCATATTTTCCGCATGTATCAGGAATGCTTGATACAACAGGAAGACGTTCGCCCACGTAGCCAGACTCAGGTCAAAGAACCTCCACTGCAACACAAACTCTTCCTCATAGAGACCCCCTTAAAAAAACGCCTGAGTCACAGAAGTTACCGGAATCCGATTCAACCTTGTCGTCATAATGACACACGCACACACACACAACCCGCCCGCAACTGTTTTCAATCAGATGATAATAGCATGCTAACGCTAACTGGAATGGAGCTGAGGTTTGAGTTGGCTGTGCGGAGAACGTGAGCTACTACTGTGCTACGTAGTGGCAGGACATTTCCAGAAGCACAGCGCCAAAGTTCTGCCGGGGGAACAATAGTGGTCGGTTCTGAATTCTGGTGTGTTCCCGGGCCGGGCTTTATATAGCTCCTCTCCTCTCTTCTCTCCTCTTCTCTCTGCTCCTGTTCCAAACCAAACGGTATCATTAGAGCTAGAAGAGTCTCTATGCTGGGAAGTTCTTCTATTTTTCTCTCTCGGTCTCTATCGCTTTATCTCCTCTTCTCTCTCTTCCTTCATTCCTCTCTCAATCTCTCTTCTCTTCCCTTTACTCTCCCTCTCTCTCTGTCTCTCTCTCTGTCTCTCTGTCTCGCGCTCTCTCTCTCTCTCTCTCTCTCTCTCTCTCTCTCTCTCTCTCTCTCTCTCTCTCTCTCTCTCTCTCTCTCTCTCTCTCACTCTCTCTCTCTGTCTCTCTCTCTCTCTCTCTCTCTCTCTCTCTCTCTCTCTCTCTCTCTCTCTCTCTCCCTCTCTTTTTTAACCTCCATCTCTCTCCACATTATATAACACCTTTCCACCTTTCCACAGCCCAGTTTGGCCCAGTTTGGCTCAATTTGGCCCTGGTCCAGTCCAAACAGAACCCACTTTGTCCGGCTCGTCGTGTTTTTGGCAGCAGCTGTTCTGAACGACTCCGGCAGCTGACTGCTTTGTCTGCCTCACAGACGCACGCCTTCATTTTACAACACTTTTTTTCATTTTTTTTGGGTGAAAATCCCCTTTTTCTCTCCAGAGTCTGATTTGTTTTCAGACCTGCTGTTGTTTCTCTCCTCATTCCTCTAGCCCCTAGCCCCTTTCTCTCTCTCCTCTCTCTCTCTCTCTCTCTCTCTCTCTCTCTCTCTCTCTCTCTCTCTCTCTCTCTCTCTCTCTCTCTCTTTCCCTCTCTCTCCCTCCCCATTTTCTCTCTCTTTTTCTCCTCTCTCCACTAGCTCCTCTCCTTCTCTCTCTCCCCCCTTTCTCATCCCCCCCTTTCTCTCTCTATTTTGACTCCCCCCTGCTGCCTGTTAGATGTGTGATGTACCAGACCAGCTGACGCCACCTGCCTCCTAGCAGGGGGGAGTTTGGGGGGACTGGGTGAGGGGGGGGGGGGGGGGGGGGGGGGGGGGGGGGGGTACGGACGGAGGGGGTTGTTCCTGTGCTTCTTATTGGCTACCAGCCGTCCATTCAGCTCTCTGGATAAATCAATACTAACTGTCACACCTGTCAGGGCCTGTCCTAAACACCAGCCCACGATGGTTACGCTCCGGACGAACGCGAGTTAAACATGACTGATGAAGATGAGGTTACAATACCCGCGCCGGCCAAGACGTGAGTCACGATCGCTGAGCCGTGAGGGGTTACAACTGTTAACGGCGCGCTGGAGAGGGATTAAGACTTACTCTTTAGAAAATAATAACCAAAAAGAAAGAAAGAAGCCCAAGCTCTTCTTAGGACGTATTTATGGGCCTAATGGATGTGCTGATCTGCTGGTATGACAGCTCATTGGAAGTTCGATTGATGAATCGAGAAAACACGGACGGATCATTAGGGGTGTCATCAAGAACGGCGGCTTTCCCCCTAATGGGTAAACCCTGACGAGGGGCCGGTGTGCGTCTCCTGTTTCTCACAGCTGTGCTTCCCCCAAGACAGGAAGTCACCTGGATTAAAATCACTTCCACCTGCTGGCCGGGGATATAAGTGGTTCCCGTAATCCAGCCCAGGCCCAGAGGACCCCAGCCCTGCGGTGCGTCTCCATGCTTCATTGTTAGCGGCGGCGGCCGATAAAGAGCTTTTAATGAGCGTCTCCAGGCCCGAGCCAGAGCGCTGGGAGGACGGGGTGTGGGGGCTGCTAAACAGAGCCCATTACGAGAGCACTTGAGCAGGCAGTAACAATATGAGATTATGAGGGACGGCTCTTCAGCGCTAGCCGTCCACCCGAGACAGAACGGTGCTCCGTCTCCCCAAAACAGGCGGGTTGAGGCGGTATTTACAGACAAAGGTCAGATGTCACTTCCACAACAGCTTCATCATCTGCAGCCTTCTCCTCCTCCTCCTCCTCCTCCTCTCTCCTCCTCCTCCAACTGCAGGTTGAAGCAGAATGCTAACACCACTCATAGGCTAATTGAGCTGGGGGACATTGATTAGCTGTCCGTGCTAGTGGTGTGCGAGTGCTGAACGGCTGTATAACGGACATGGGTGGCAGCTTTATGAGGCAGCATGTAATAGGGGTGGAGCAGTGTGTGTCTGGCAGATTAGCCAGCAGGACGCTGGTCAGCTACTTTTAATGACTCCTCGTGTTGTATTGATTGTAGATAGTTAATTCTGTTTCCGCCCCTTGGGATCCCTGCATTGAGCCGTCTCCGCACGACAAGGTGCCGCTCTATGCAGACGACAGCCCTGTTTATGTTGCAGACACACACAGGGAGGTAGCTACGGTCCTCGCTTTTTGAGGTGCAGGTCTTTTCAGTGGTTTGTCTACGTAACGGCACTCCACTGAACTTGTGTCTACCGGGGGAAGGCTTCTCGTCTCTATTTACGTAGTACTGGGAAGGTGCTTGCGTTTGTCAGAAATTTGGTATGGTGTTGCACTGGGTGCAGCCCCAAAGACCCCTCGAAGAGGTGAGAGGAGGGAGGTGGTTGTCTTGATGGTCTTCTGTTCTTAGTCATGTATGTTGCCCCACTTCCTTTCATGCTTCCTCTCTCTCGCTCTCTCATGCTATCTCTTTCATTGTCACTCGCTCTCTCTTGCTCTCTCTCTCTTTCTCTCTGTCGTATCTCTCTTGTTCTCTCTTACTCTTTTTCTCTGTCGTACTCTTTCTCTCTCTCTCTCTCTCTCTCTCTCTCTCTCTCTCTCTCTCTCTCTCTCTCTCTCTCTCTCTCTCTCTCTCTCTCTCTCTCTCTCTCTCTCTCTCTCACTCTTTCTCTCTCTCTCTCTAAACTTTAATTGAATCCTGAAGGTGAAGGTGATGACATCACTGTTTTCATGTCTTATGTTTCGATACAGTCATTTATTAATAAAGTAAATCACTCAAGGTTGGTTTCACTCTTTACTGCAGAGGGAAACCATTGTGGTGTGGGCAGGAAGGATAAAGGCAACTCCTATTCCTCAACGTGAAGTCAGTTCATTGTGTGTTCGTTGCCACTAACCAATCAAGGAGCACCTCACACTTTCACCAGGATGTGAGAGTTAAACACCAATACCGCAACGGATTTATGGAGACACAGATATTCCCACGATGCTTTGCTAATGGCTACTTACTAGCTTAGCTACCTACTTAGAGAGTAGCTGACATATTCAGACAGGAAGACGCGTTCCTGTGTGTGTGTGTGTTTGTGTGTGTGTATGTATATGAGAGAGAGAGAGAGAGAGAGAGAGAGAGAGAGAGAGAGAGAGAGAGAGAGAGAGAGAGAGAGGGAGAGGGAGAGGGAGAGGGAGAGGGAGGGAGATGGAGAAATATCTGTAAAGGAAAAAACTTGTGTGTAGCAGAGAGAGAAACAACGTGTGTGGGTTGGGAGAGAACGAGTAAGAGTGAATCAGTGACTGAGTGAGTGACTGTGTGTGTGTGTGTGTGTGTGTGTGTGTGTGTGTGTGTGTGTGTGTGTGTGTGTGTGTGTGTGTGTGTGTGTGTGTGTGTGTGTGTGTGTGTGTGTGTGTGTGTGGAGACAGGGCGGCTAGATGGATTTGTAAAGTACAGAGGGAGAGAAAGTGATAAGAGGGGAGGAGAGTGAAGTGATGTAAACGCTTATTTCCCATGTCAGTAAATTTTTCTCGAAAAAAGAGAATACCAACGAGAGAGAGGTACAGAGAGAGAAAGTGAAAGAGAGGCAGTAAGAGAGTGGTAAAGAGAGAGAGAGTGAAAGAGAGGCAGTAAGAGAGCGGTACAAAGAGAGAGAGTGAAAGAGAGGCAGTAAAAGAGAGATACAGAGAGAGAGAGTAAAAGAGGCACAGAGAGAGATTGAAAGAGGGGCAGTAAGAGAGAGATTGAAAGAGGGGCAGTAAGAGAGAGGTTAAGAGAGAGAGTGAAAGTGAGGCAGTAAGAGAGAAAGAGTGAGAGAGAGGCAGTAAGAGAGGTACAGAGAGAGAGAGTAAGAGAGAGGGAGTAGGAGAGAGGTAAAGAGAGTGAGAGAGAGAGAGAGAGTGAGAGAGAGGCAGTAAAAGAGGGGAACGGAGAGAGTGAGAGGGTGGCAGTAAGAGAGAGGTACGGATAGAGAGGAAGAAACGGGGCGAGAAAGTGAGACAGAGTGAGGCAGGGAGAAAGGGAGGGAGAGAGAGAGTTCTGCTGAGTAATTACAGAGGGCAACATGAAAGGTGTGTAGGCGAGAGCGATTCAGAGGGAAGTGTGTGGAATGTGCTGAATCCTGGTTAGGGTTTAGCCTGAAAAAACTCCTCAGTCATTAGGCTCTAACACAGCCTGTTAAACTCTGCCCATGTGTGGTATCCTCATTAAAACTAGAACCAGAACCAAACAAAAGATCCACATCCTCCCTGGCAGTCCCCAGTGCCGGCAGACAGTCCCACTGCGCAGACATAGTCTAAGACCCATTTAACAACACTGTAAGAATGACTTCACCAACTGGGATGTAAAGTTGCAAATCTTCATTGAGGGTGGAAAACTTGGAGGAGGAGAAGAATAAAGGAGAGGTTATGATTTTTTGAATACCTGCTCCTGGCAAAAAGCGCAGGTTACACCAAATTAAAACTAACAACATTTATAAAAAGTTAAACTAACCATTTTCAAAACATTCTAAAGTATCTCAACTAGCAAACATGCTTTTAAAAACAATTTAAACAACAAACAAACGGAAAACCAAAAGTTTTATTTAACACAACATTTAAATGCCTAAACTATAATACCCTTGGCTCGACCACTCAAAGGGCCAATCAAATGAATCACCTGGCAACACTCTTACTCTCCTGATGGTTACTGTTGGTTAATTATCAATCAATGGTCATGCTCCCAGATGCCATCAGTGTTGCCTCTCATATATTATTATTTTTTCAAGTAAATTATAATCACAGCCGTTTTAAAATGATAGACCTTTTACTTTAAGTTTAGGCAAGGCAAGGCAAGGCCACTTTGTTAATATCGCGATTTTCATACACAAGGCAGACTCAAAATGCTTCACGGAAAACATTGTGATGAAATAAAATAAAATAATAAATAAAATAGATAAGTAAAAGACAACAAAGTAAAAAATTGCAGTATAGAAAGTGAAGGTATTAAAGATTTAGCAGAAAGCTAAAGCAAGTAGGATTCTTTCACTGCCAATTGATTCCAATTTAATTCCAATTTGATTGTTGTGGTTCAGATAAGGAGCTCCTTTCTGGACCTGGAGTTGCCGATCATGGAGTTCTGTGGCAACAAGCAGAGAGTTTTGATGGTTGAAATGGAGGTTGTTTTAGGAGAAAAAAAACAGTTTTTTTTAGCTTTTGGTAGTGTTGGCTAGTGTTGGCTAGCATTGGCGTGTTGGCTTGCTTTAGCAATTTTAGTTTTGGCTGGCTTTTGATAGGTTTGGCTAGATTTGGGTAATGTGGGCTTCAATTAGCTAATGTTACTAGCAGCTTTGGTTAGGTTGGGCTAGCTGTGGGTATTGTTTAGGTAGGTGAAGCTAGCTTTAGATTGCTTTGGCTATAATGAGGCCGTTTTAGGTATAGGTTAGGTTAGCTAAAGATAGCATTGGCTATATTGAGGTTGGTTTTGCTAACTTTCGATAGTGTTTGTTAGGTATGTTTGGCTAGCTCTAGGTTGCGTTGGCTGTTTCTAGGTAAGTTTGGCTTGCTTTAGACAGTGTTTGCTAACTTTAGATAGCGATGGTTATATTTAGGTAAGTTTGGCTAGCTCTAGATTGCGTTGGCTGCATCTAGGTAAGTTTGGCTAGCTTTAGACAGCGCTGGCTAGCATTGGGTACGCTTGGATAGCTTTGCCTTGCTGTTGGTAATGTGGCATTGGAGTGGCTAGTGTTTGGCAGTACTTTATCGTTTTATTATAAAGCAGGTTGCGGTTTTCCCAGCCACGTTTAACTGAATTGTTCAAGGGCCTGGTAGTGGACAAAGCTGTTGTTAAATCAAACATAAAACACCGGTCCCCGGTGACATCAATAAATACTCCGATAGCCCATTCCCCTTGAGCCGAGGGGATTATAACTCAGAAGGTGTGCTCGTGGTCACAGTCGGGCAGCAACGGAGCCATCGCCGAGTCACATCTCCGATCCGATCTCCCTGTGTGCGGATGCTGTCTGGAGGGGGATTGATCACCGTGGTAACGGGGTTCGCCGGTCCAGATAGGACGGGGGGGGGGGGGGGGGAAAGAGTGAGTCACCGCGCTTCATAAAACAAAGGGTGAGCCGGCAGTGCGTCAGGGACAGACCCGCTGCAGCTATTAATGTCAAGAGCATCATGTCCCTCCACGCAGACTCCCGCGTCGCCCCAGGACGGGCTCCACCGAGTGACGTGGGGCGGCTGGCTGACCCCTCCAGGCCATCATCTGACCGCCCTATAATTACCCTCCGATGCTAATCGTTTAGTCTCACATTTCATTCATATGAAGCCGTACTCACAAACGCACAAAGCAGAAAAAACTGTTATTAATAGAAGGATATTTAGTTGGTCCACATCGAGCCAAGCCAGTGGGCGCACTGAAAGCCTGAACTCAGAACGTTTTACTGAATTGGCTATTGTTTTGGTTTGGAAAATTGTGTGTGGAAAGTTGCTTTAAGCACAGAGAAGCCCTTGTTGGTGTGTTCAATGTTTAAAAATGGGAATCAGAATCAAATGAAAGAAGACTTCTGTGGAGAAAGTTTTAACAAACAATAATTTGCTACACAGAGAACTCAGTGATCTCAGTTGTCTTCATGCATCTTTCTTTATCTGAAGATAGGAGATAGGAGTGGAAGTGTGCACATGTGCACATGTGTAGCTGTTGGCTAACCGACGAGCAGGCGGTTGACTGACCAATGTCCAGCTATCTCCTCTCAAGTGCTGCTGAACCCCCGTATCTCCTTAACTGTCATCCGCTGCTCCGACCGACCCTACATGGGCTCCCCTTTCCTCCCTCCCTCGGCCCCTTATCTCCTCTCTGTGGAAGGTAGATGGCGCGCCAACGTTCTTCTCAGCGCGTCTCCCTGTGATAACGCGTGATGTCATTGTAAACAAAAACAAACTGTCTTTCTGACAGAGGGCAGCGCTCACTGGAAGCCCCCTTCCCTGGAAATGAGCAACAAAACAATACGGGTGGTGATCTGTTTTCTATTGTATCTGCCCCCCCTGTGCTCATGCCTGCTCGTGTGACGGTTATTTCCAATCAGGGCCAGCAGGTTTCCAAGTGGCCTATCGTATTTCACAACGTCGAACTCAACGTCGGATCGTTTGACCTTCACTCACCTGTGACAACGGCCCCCGAGGAACGGTTGTCTTTGATTTCCCTTTCGGTTTCAGAGTGAAAGATTAGCCCTTCCTCTCCGGACATCACAGCGTCTGTCAGGGGGGGACTTTTCTATTTGACGAGCGGCGCATCAAACAGACGCGGCGTCGCGCTGCCAACCGCCATCTGCTCCGACCTCCGGGGCGATTAACTGGGCCGTCTCCGTCGCGAAAAAAAGTCCTTGGCCAAATATTTGCGGCTCTGAGCCCGTTCAGCGGAGCGTGCTCGCTGTTTGCCTTTCAATGACCTGCGGTCGCCAACAGCCCCCGGACCGGCAGACCCTGACCCTGACCACCGCTGATAAGATGAGGAGGAAGAGCGAGGGGAGAGAGGGAGGAAGGGAGAGGGAGAGCGGGAGAGCGGGAGAGAGAGGGGGGGGGGGGAGAGGGAGAGAGAGTGGGAGAGAGGGAAAGCAGGAGGGGGAGAGGGAGGGAGAGAGAGAGAGAGAGAGAGGGGCGAGGGAGAGAGATGGAGCGAGGTAGGTAGAAGGGTCATATGGGGAAGGGGCTGACCGGGAAGGGGGGAGAGAGAGAGGCAGGGGAGAGAGAGGGGGACAGAGGTAAGGGGATAGAGGCAGGGGGAGACACAGGCAGAGCAGAGGGGGGGGAGAGAGTTAGGGAGAAGGGGGGAGAGAGAGAGGCAGGGGAGAGAGAGGGGGACAGAGGTAAGGGGATAGAGGCAGGGGGAGACACAGGCAGAGGAGAGGGGGGGGGAGAGAGTTAGGGAGAAGGGGGGAGAGAGGGAGAGAGAGGTACAGCTGGAACTAGACCACCACCTGTTACCTATAATCCCATTATATTGACAGCCTGCCCCTTGTTGATCCTGATGCTCATGATATTGATCA
>NC_044070.1:10343793-10389805 GCF_902167405.1 Gadus morhua
AGAAGAAATATGTTTGTTGCATTTATGAAATTTGTAGTATATTTTGGTTGATAAAATATTCAAACGCTATTGTGGCACTTTTTATTGTCACAATATCACTTTGATCTCCTTAATAAGAGGTGTTCCCTTTCCATTATGTATTTCTATATTTTTCAAAGCTACATGCAGAATGCTGAAGGGCCGCGTGTTGCTCTAGAGTCACAGCGGGCTGACCCCTGGTCTATTAACACAACGCAGGCTATTATAAGATAGCTGTCATCAATGACCAAATTATTTGTTGTTGTTATTGGAAAGCTCCATTACATAAGATGAGTACTTTAGCGTTTCCACATGTTGATTAAGGACTTCTGAGGGTCCTCTTGGCCGTTTGGTAGGATAGGAGCAGTGACTTTTAAGTTGGAGAAGTCCTTTTTCTGAACCTTAATTCAACTTTTTTTTTTGTGTGGTTCGCTTTAGATTTTATTCAAATTACCATTATAATTGAACATTTGTCTACTCTGTGTAGTTGTATACAATGTGTGGATATTGTTAATATGTATACACTGGTTCTGGTCTGTACTAGTTTATAGTGGCCTGTAACTGGTCTATTTCTGGTCTATGCGTCTCTGAACTGGTATATACTGGTCTATCGTGGTCCTTACATGGTCTGAACTCATCTGGTCTATAGTAATAACTAGTCTATACTGGTGGATAGTGGTCTGTACATGGTCTGACCTTATCTATACTGGTCTATAGTATTAACTGGTCTATACTGGTGGATAGTGGTCTGTACATGGTCTGACCTCATCTATACTGGTCTATAGTATTAACTGGTCTATACTGGTGGATAGTGGTCTGTACATGGTCTGAACTCATCTATACTGGTCTATAGTATTAACTGGTCTATACTGTTTGATAGTGGTCTGTACATGGTCTGAACTCATCTATACTGGTCTATAGTATTAACTAGTCTATACTGGTGGATAGTGGTCTGTGTCTGAACTCATCTATACTGGTCTATAGTATTAACTAGTCTATACTGGTGGATAGTGGTCTGTACATGGTCTGAACTCATCTACACTGGTCTATAGTATTAACTAGTCTATGCTGGTGGATAGTGGTCTGTGTCTGAACTCATCTACACTGGTCTATAGTATTAACTAGTCTATACTGGTTGATCGTGGTCTGGAGTCCTGGACTCCTTCCTGGCGCCCAGAGGATGTATGTTTTGTGTTGTGCGCTCCGCTGGGGACAGAGGGCTCCTTCATGGCAGCGTGTCCAGCAGCATCTCCTGCTGAAGCGGGGCATTCAGCCCTCCCTCACACGGTCACATGACCCTCCCTCACATGATCACATGACCCAGCCGTGCCCACGGGCCACCGCTCAGCCCGCAAGATGACTCACAGACATTTAGTCTCGAGGTCCCAGCAGCAAACAAAGACAATAAATGATTTATTGATTCTCAAAAAATGAGTACTTCTTCAATCGCTCAAGGTCACTTACACACAAACACACACTGTCATAGTTGCACTATAAGATAGTTCCCCGGGCTGATGAATTAGATGTTCTGTCCTCTGTGAAACTCCTTAAACTCATCTGTGATGTTCCCATTCTGTGGTTAGTCCCTTAAAGCGAATTGCTGGGCTAACCTTTTGTCTGAATTGTGGCTGTAGATGAAGCTCTGCTAACCGAGCACAATGGTAAGCTTTGATCTTTGATGGCAACTGGAATAATATTAAACTGGAGGAGAAAAAAATAGTGTGTATGCACTTGCGGGTTCTCTCTTACTGGTCGGAAATGTAGTAATAATATGCAGAATAGGTTTATTCATTTCATTAGAAATGGTTGGGTTTAGGTTTCAGGTTAGCCATGGTTAGGCTTTGGTAGTTTATGTCATAGATGGTCAAGTTTAGGTATCAGGCTAGAGATGGTTCGGTTTAGGTATTAGGTTACAGATGGTAAAGTTTAGGTATTAGGGTGGGGAGGGTTAGGTTTAGGTATTATGTTAGAGATGGTTAACTTGAGGTGAAAGTTTAGAGATTGTTAAATGTTGGTATGAGGCTAGGAATGATTAAGTTAAGTAGGTTAGAAGAAGTCCCGTGAGGCATAAGATTCAAGTAAGAAGAGCTCAATGAAGGTCAGGGTATTGGGAAAGTGGTGCATCATGGGAACTTCCCTCTAGTTTCTTTATGGGGTCTCGAGCACACATGTGCAATGGAACATCCTGTGTCATGCCGGTTCCAATACCCCTCTCAGACTGTAACACCTCTCCGAGCTGTTCCGTGGGCCTGTAGGTGTACTCACTGCTGCCTGTTGTTATTCAGCGTGGCTAAGGTGGTTCAGCGTGACTTCAGCCAACACGGCGTGACGATTGTTCCGATCGAGGGGAACCATGACAACAGAGAGAGAGAGAGCCCACTTAAGAAGCCCCGGGGCACTCAGGCATGGCGGCGTGGTTTTGGTGTTTTTTCCGACGCATGTAGGCCTACCTAAATTTAGTTCAACATTTTCTTTGATTCTTTTTTTAACCCTTTATTTACATATAATGTATGCTGAATTGATGATCACAACCCCCCACTTGCCTAACAGTAATTTTCATAGCCTATGAGCCCTGTGTTAATCCCTGGGGTTGATGCTCCAGCGGGCCACTCGGACATTAATAATTCTGGTCGAGAAGTCGGCCTCATTTGCAATGCTAATAAAAACTAATTTCTAAACCAAAGCTTGGGGGTGTGGGATGGGGTGTGGCTGGGGGGGGGGGGGGGGTGTAAGTAAGATAAGAGGGAGAGAGAGATAGAGGAGAGTAAGTGACAGAGCGAGAGTGAGGGCGAGGGTGAGAGACGGAAGGAGACGGATAGAGAGGAGAGGGAAGGAGGAAGAGAGCGGCGAGGGAAGGAGAGAGAGAGAGAGAGAGAGAGAGAGAGAGAGAGAGAGAGAGAGAGAGAGAGAGAGAGAGAGAGGGAGAGAGAGAGAGAGAGAGAGAGAGAGAGAGAGAGAGAGAGAGAGAGAGAGAGAGAGAGAGCGAGAGCGAGAGCGAGAGCGAGAGAGAGCGAGAGCGAGAGCGAGAGCGAGTGAGAGGGAGAGGGAGAGGGAGAGAGAGAGAGAGAGAGAGAGAGAGAGAGAGCGAGAGAGCGAGAGAGCGAGAGCGAGAGCGAGTGAGAGAGAGAGAGAGAGAGAGAGAGAGAGAGAGAGCGAGAGCGAGAGCGAGAGCGAGAGCGAGAGCGAGAGAGAGAGAGAGAGAGAGAGAGAGAGAGAGAGAGAGAGAGAGAGAGAGCGAGAGCGAGAGCGAGAGCGAGAGCGAGAGCGAGAGCGAGAGCGAGAGCGAGAGCGAGTGAGAGAGAGAGAGAGAGAGAGAGAGAGAGAGAGAGAGAGAGAGAGAGAGAGAACAGCATATTGGGAGAAGGTAGACTATGAGAGGGATGGAGAAGGGGTGGAGAGGTGGAGGGCTTGGTGTCACTGTACCTTCTACTCCTAATTAAAAAGCCAAAACGCTGACACTTCTCAGACCATCTGCCCCGAGGGAGAGCTCTTCAGAACAGTCTGGACCGTGTTCTCCTGATGAACGCTGCATACATTATTCATACTTAAATCCGTATTTATCCTTCACATCAACATCTGCCTGCCTCGACACGTCCTCTGTTCACATGTGGATTTAAAAACCAGTTTTGCTGCACATTTATTCAATTTAGGGCAAGGCACAAAGACAAGAGTGTGCAATGGGATGTCAGAGAGTTTTGTGGAGAATTCAGTGGTTGTACCTAGAAATGCTTGTATGCGGTGTATCTGCAAACAGCATGCACACACTTACCTGCGCGTGAGACCAGAGGTTTAGCAAGGCTAACCACAACAGATCCCGTATGAGTCCTTCTGCAATCTGCTGCTGAGCGACCTATGAGCTTTACAAGCACATCCATTCATCCTATGAGCCCGACCATACAAGTTGATTTAGAGGTACGGATTAATATTCACACATTCACACGTGTACAAACATACCAACCCACCCATACACACACCAAACACACACACACAGGACAATCAGGGCATCTCTTCCGTGATTGGTTCGGGGAATCAATCTT
The DNA here is from genome assembly GCF_902167405.1 of Gadus morhua. Lineage (NCBI taxonomy): Eukaryota > Metazoa > Chordata > Actinopteri > Gadiformes > Gadidae > Gadus > Gadus morhua. The sequence continues at coordinate 10,347,849 of NC_044070.1, forward strand.
GCTTGCCAATCACAGGTGCGTGAAATGCATAATTTCTCAATGGCGGTGAAATGTAGGGAGGTGGGCAACGTCTTTTTTGGGGTTGGTAAATATCAAAATCTGTCCCTCTTCTGCGCTTCTCTGCGCTGTCTTAACCTTTATTTCACATTCTTCATCTTTAAGAACCCTTCAGAAGTCTCCAAAGGGGACGTTTTTTAAAAGCCTTGGTTAGACATGCTTGGTTCTATACATTAACCTTTGCCTGCCCCTACTTGCCATTTGAAAACCAGTTTAACCAAGCATTTATTTTTAGCCAGGCTTGGTTGGACCTGGCTCCTACTCTGTTAAATTCTGCAGTTCATCGTGTCGCGTAATTAAACTACAGTTCAACAAGTTCGTGATCTGTTGAGAGGAAATTGTGTGTGTGTGTGTGTGTGTAGGGGAGGGGAGTGTCCCTGTGTTCACCGATACTTTCAGAAAATAGATCCAAAGTTCCCCTAACATTCAACCCTCTACACTCTGAACCAAACATATCAAGCAATAGCAAATGAAAAACAATACTGAGCATTGGCAGTGTGAGACTTTCCTCTTCCATCTGCTGTCTTATCAGCTTCTTTCTGTTCATGTTTTACAGTCATACCAACGGGACAGCCGGGCTTGGGTTTCACGAGAGGGTCGACAGTTGAATTGAAAGGACTTTATGAGTGTGCTCACAACCGCCTGAACAAATGAAGACGTTATTCCCAGAGCCGGTCTCAGCGGGCGTTGAGTGGCGGCAACTTTGAAGCGACGCCGCGTTGTAAACGTCTGGAACAGCTGTTTCCAGCCGTGGGAGAACATCGATTCCACACTCCCAAATTCTGTCCTCATTCCATTCAGCAGAAGTAGAAAGTTGAGCAGACGGGACGGTTCCTCCACTAGAGGAGGCTACGCGCAGGCCGGCCAGGCAGGCCAGTCGCTGGGATGGACGAGGCCTTGGGGGTCCGCGGTGTGCGTGTGCACGGTGTGCGAGGTGTGCACGGCGTGCTTGTGCGAGTGGTGTGTGTGCGCTTGGTGCATGAGGTGCCCGGTGTGCCTGTGCACGGTGTCCAAGGTGTGCGTGTGCACGGTGTCCATTGTGTGCGTGTGCACAGTGTGTGTTGTGTACGAGGTTTGCACGGTGTGCACGTGCACGTGTCCATGGTGTGCGTGTGTGTGTGCAAGATGTGTGTGTGCGTGGTGTGCGTGTGCGTGTGCACGGTGCGTCTACACCGGTGCTTCCTTGCCTCAGGGAAGAACTCTGCAGAAATATGTATTTATAACTGCACATCAGCTATAAATACCTATTCCTGACAGGGATACAACCACTTCAGTTGAGCGAGGGATGCAAACCCAATATTTTTGATTTGCATTATTATTGATTGACTATTCCACATATTGAGCGTTCTTGCTCCATCTCAATTTAATATCTTTTCATCTTAATTAAGTGGCTTTTTATGAGCCTGTTACTGATTAATGATACTTTCTCACAGTCTGCTATGTGTGAAATATTGTTAGAATGGCTAATAAACTAGTACATATTTATTATCCTGGTAATAATGTGTCTGACTTTACTCATGATAATTCCCTTCAACTCTAAGTGTTCCTTGAACTCCTGGCTGGATCGCTTTGTGACTCTGGCTCCGATGTTCCACAGAGCGGGCCAAGGCTTTGATTAGAGACGTGTGTTTAAAACACGTGCACACACACACACACACACACACACACACACACACACACACACACACACACACACACACACACACACACACACACACACACACACACACACACACACACACACACAGAGACACACCGCCTTTTACTGCAACTTATAGTGACTTATGTTATGTTAAGACATCTAATGAAGCCAAACAAAGAGAGGGAGAGAGACTGGGAGGAAGGAAGGGGGATGAGGTAGGGGAGAGGGAGAAGGGGGGGATAGATGGAAAGGGAGAGAAAAAGAGTAAGAGGGAGGGGAAGGGAGAGAGTGAGAGAGGCAAAGAAGGAGAGAGGGATAACCTTCCTCCCACATGTGAGAAAATGCGTTTCAGGAACAGTTCTTGGCTGCTCTCCATCCCTCCCTCTGCCTCTCTCTCACTCTCTCACTCCCTCTTCCTCCTCTCACTCTCTCTCTCTCTCTTTGTCCCGCTCTGTCTGTCTCTCTCTCTCTCTCTCTCTCTCTCTCTCTCTCTCTCTCTCTCTCTCTCTCTCTCTCTCCTCTCTCTCTCTCTCTCTCTCTCTCTCTCTCTCTCTCTCTCTCTCTCTCTCTCTCTCTCTCTCTCTCTCTCTCTCTCTCTCTCCTTCTCCCTTTCTGCCTCTCCTCCCGCTCCCTTTCTGCCTCTCCTCCCTCTCCCAGTTCCAGTTCTTGGTCTAGGCGCACTCCTGTGAGGTCCAGCCCAGTGGGCCACAGAACCCGTCTGTCACCCTTGCGCTCAGCCTTTTCATTGAACTCCTCCCGCAGTCAGCTGAAGACGATGGCAAGACGCCAGGGCAGTTTAAGACCGAGAGATTCCAACTGCTGCTGCAGGGAGAGGTGGGGACTAGGGAGGACCGCTCAGACCTAGCCCAGATCGTACATGAGAGAGAGAGAGAGAGAGAGAGAGAGAGAGAGAGAGAGAGAGAGAGAGAGAGAGAGAGAGGGAGAGAGAGAGAGGGAGAGAGAGAGAGAGAGAGAGAGAGGGATGAGATTCAGACAGTGAAAGAGAGACAGCGACAGAGAGCGGAATGGTGTTAAGGTTTCAAGGAATGAGATAAGATGGTTATTAAGTATATTAATTCCCCTACCCCCACACACACACACACACACATACACACACACATACACACACATAAACACGCAAAATGTTCTGTTAGGCGGCTAAGGTAATTAAAGTGCATATTTTTTTATGCATGTATGTATACTGTATGTATGTACAGATGTATACATGTATTCATGAAAAAGTATGTTCAAAGTTTATGTGTTCATACTATGAACTACATAGCTGTACTATAGTTCATTCTAGTAGTAGAGCTATACACACTCATTCATACAGTAAACACACACACGCGTGCGCGCGCACACAGAAGTTTCTCAGGGAGGTAGCGTTTTTTGAAATACATGTTCTGTTAAAACAAGTTTCGTTTCTCTTTACTGAGAACATGAGGGGCCCCTCTTTTACACACACACACACACACACACACACACACACACACACACACACACACACACACACACACACACACACACACACACACACACACACACACACACACACATGTAAACACACACATAAACACACACACACGCAAAACCCAAACAAGCGCATGCATGCGGGCGCACACGTATACACATGACTGTGTACACAGACATAGCAGTGGAATCTGCAAACGGTTTGTAAAAAGATTAGAGGATTCCAGCGCTACACACTGGAGATGTCGGCTTCTGACAAATGGCAAAAGATCTCAGATTATTTACAGCAAAAGAAAGAAGGCCACACTAACACAAGTAAACGTGTCATTGGACACAAACAAACAAATAATAAACAAAACACACCGGTTTCTCTTTTCAGTTTAATGACCCTTGTCATTCCCGAGGATAAAACAAGAAAACAGAAAAAATAAAACATCCTAATTATTTAATAATTCATTATCAATCGCAGATTGAAAACTCTATTTTATACAATGAATTCCACACAATCCAGAGGACACCCGCAGCTCAGCGACCTGCTCCCAGCCGTGGCTTGGTTACCACCAGCTGGCAGCGAGCCACCGGCTCGGCTGCACGGCTCTGGTTGCCGACTGTCACAGAGGTCAACGATTGCATATTTGTGAATGGAGCGCTCTCGCGCGGCGCGAATACATCAGGAAGAAGCAAAGGCCAAGTTACAGAGCATGCTCTGCAAGTGCCTCTCTGCCGATGTGGGACCGTAATAACTTACTGAACACCCGCAAAGTATTAATCTAAGTAAGAGTCACTTCCTCTGTAAATATTGAACGATAGACTCACACTGCCAAGTCATTGTCTGAAGGGCGATCGCCAAATGACCAAACAAACGTTTTATTTTGGCTGCCGGCTTGTTTGTCGCTTATGATTCATTCACTTTTAGTCATTTATAGAGCCCTGGAGCAGACAGAAAAGGGAACAACAGAGAGACAAAGAGCCTTTTTATCATTGCATTTATCGAGCTCTGAATAAATTATTTCTTTGTTTCTCAGTAACACAATGCACAAACACTTGAAATATAACAGTCTTAGTCGAGTTCAGATGGACCACTTGTATATAGTTTGAGGTCAGTGTGAACAGACATGAATCTAATTCAAGTTCAGTTTGGATGAGACCTGAATCTAGTTTTAGGTCAGTGTGAAAGAGACCTGAATCTAGTTCGAGGTCAGTGTGAATTAAATCTGAATCTAGTTTGAGGTCAGTGTGAATGAGACCCAAATCTAGTTTGAAGTCAGTGTGAAAAGAACTGCATCTAGTTTGAGGTCACTGTGGCTGAATCTAGGTTCCGGTCAGTGTGGATGGGACCTATCTAGTTTGAGGTCAGTATGAACAGACCTGTATCTAATTTAAGGTAAGTGTGAACAGACCTGTATCTAGTTTAAGGTAAGTGTGAACATACCTGTATCTAGTTTACGGTCGGTGTGAATGAGACCTGAATCTTTGAGATCAGTTTGAACAGACCTGTATCTAGTTTACGGTCGGTTTGAAGGGACCTGCATCTAGTTTGAGGATGACGTGAGGGGTGAGGGGTCTCCTGTTTCCCTGAGCCACCACCAGGGCGGCGTGGTTCCCACTACCCGAGTGTACAAGACAAGTTAAGCTCTGCTGCCAAACCAGGGCGAGGGATTTAGCCCACATTGCTGAATGGGCCCGAGCAGACCAGTGGCGCTGGCAAACAAACACAAGCGCCACATCAAAAGACGGGGAGGCGTCGACTGGAGCGGGAGAGGTCAAACCAGGGGTCAGACGGCGCATTCTGCTCAATGGAACAGGTTGTATTTTCATAGAGGCCGAGTGGCGACGTGTATCTCTTGTCTGATTTAATAATTTCACATACGATGTGACCTAATGTGATGCCAAGTCACGGTTGGCACATAAAGGAAGAAACACCGCCACACCTCAGACGGAAGTCTATCGCCGGTGGTAATCAGTGGATCGAGTTAACAGTGCAGTGCAAGCCATCCTTCGCCAAACACCGGGCTCGTTGGCAAGGTCTTGTGTTTTTGTTCATGTGTGCGAGATAAGAAGAACAAATCACAGGAGGTAGAGAAAGGGACAAGGAACTGTGGAGGGCCCGGTCAATGGGAACCATGTCGGTTAGGTTCTTAGAGTCTCGAATACACACGGTGACACGTTGACGGAAATAGTTTATGCATCAGTCAAAGAGCTCGTGAAATAGGGCCCAGGGTGCCGGAAGATTTGTTTAATGCCGCTTTTCTTGTGAAACTGTGTGTTCAGTGTTCCGCCCATGGATCTGTTCCTCATCTTATTCGAATGGATATGAAATTAAAAAATGAATTGTGACTCATGCCAAGACAAACAGTTACATTGACACCAGTGTGTGTAAGGTAGCCCCAAGCTATCCAAAAAGTCCCTGTAACTTTAACTCTATGCTCCTCAGTGCTAGCTAATGCTCTGGGATGACAGTCATTTCAAATAGTGATTTTAAACAGTTTAAACAATGTAAAAAGACTGTGGTGGTATGCATATTTGATGGGTTCAGCAGGTTGCATCCCTAGTCTTTGGAAATGGGTGTTTTTGAAGAATCCCATAATGCACCACATCCCCCGGTTATTTACCCTGATCGCAACTGCGTCAACAAAACCTCACCCCAAGGTGAGGTTTTGCCTAAACTAAGCTTAAACTCATACCTATATTTCTAACCTATCACCGAAACTAAACGATCTCTACACTAGCCCCTAAACCTCAAACTAGGGGTGTATGGTATAAACAGTATAGAAAGTACACCGGTGTGAATTTGCACTACGGTATGGATTTTGACGTTACCATCAGACCGGTGTGACCGGTAGAAAGTGTTGTGTGTAACGCGTAACAAAGTAAGTAACGCGTTAACACAGTAACCTAACTACTTTTAAATGTAAAAGTAAAGTTACGCGCAACTACTGAAAATATTTTAACGAAACATAGTTCCTTTTTCAATTCGGCGCAAAGGTTACTTTTCCAAGGCACGCAGGCGCGCTTGCTACGCGCCTGCGTGCTTGCGCAATTGTCCCTTCACAAGCTCTCCTTCCTAACCGTACGAGACAGACCAGGCCCCCAGGAGCAGTGCATACTTCCTCAATCCACCAGTGCTCAACGGCCAAGCCTGGTATGCAGCTGTTTTAGCGGGCTGTGGACGGGTCCCTCGATTCATGGGGCCCAGAAGTAGATATCTCCGTTCACTCCAATGCAAGGGGGGAACAGGAATGTGTCTGTGCAAAACAATTTCTCGATATCAATCAAAGGCTCATAAATTATCTTTATACCATGTACTAATAAATGTACGTTTTCTCAAAACACCACCTCAAGCATTATATAAGCCGTTTTTATTTATTTATTTTCTGCAGGAGGGGTGGGCAGCTGAAAGGAGTCGTAGTGAGACAAATGTTGTTTCGGCCTGGCATCCGAGAGGGCTCAGTGCACGGCTCTGTTACTTCGTGTGTCCGAGGTTTTTTCTCTTACTTAACTATGAATGACGTTAATGGTTTTTAAGGACTGTGGTGACTTTTTATCACTTAAAGTCGCCGAGGGATATTTAGACAGACCTCTCGTTTATAATGCTACAACGCTAGCAAAGCTAGAAAACGAAATATTTCTGCATCCGGCACGTCATGCACTAGGGCAGACCTATTCAACTAGCGGCCCGTGGGCGAAATGCGGCCCCTCTTAATTTTTTTTCTGGCCCGCAACAGTAAAAAAGCAAAAAAAAAGCAAAATGAAATAAAATAAAGGAGAAACATAGTGGCATGCAAATCAGGTTTCTGTGTGTAGCTTATTCTGACAACGTTTGGCTCAACCGATACGTGTGAGTCTAGCTTTTCTCATATGAATGCCATCAGAACAAGGACATGTTGCTGCATGACCTATGAGAAGCTGCATGAGTGTCTCAGGATGAGCCAAACTAGGCAAACAAGGCAGTGCAATCTTTCTCACTGACTCACTGGGTCAAATGTCTCATATGTACAGTAGTTCTGTTTTGTGATGATTCAAACAACATTGTTGAATTCTAAATATGTGTCCCAAAATATGTGAGAACAAAATCTTTTATAATGATACGATTAAAAATGAAGTAGGAAGGAATGCGTCTGACAAGTTTATTCCATGTAGTAGTACTATATATATTAAGTTAACACTACTTAAGTACGATTTATTTGTAGCGAATTCATTCACGTAGTTTTTACTCTGTGTGGCCCATGAACCCCCTGTGGTTTTCCTTTTCGGCCCACTTGTTAAGGAGGTTGAATAGCCCTGCACTAGAGCGTTGCTAGGCTCCCATGATGCGGAAGCAGAATCTCTCCTTGATGTTGCCCTACGCCATTGAGCAGTTTTCATAGAATGAATGGGCACCATTTTTTTAATCCGCTGTCCTTTCTTTGATAGGTTCATGAGACAGGCGCATCGTGAAGCTGTCTCTGCATATCAGACATTGCTCCGCGGGCATTTTTCTAAAGCCTGTCCTTACGACAAAATGCAGTGGTGGAACGAGGATAACAAACACCGTCACTGTTTTACCTGTGTAAGTACATGGTTCCCTTTTCAAAACGTAGATAGAAAGGGTTCAAAGAGATGGTCAAAACACTCTATCCCAGGCACGCATACCTTTCCCGCACACTTCAGCAAATTGAGATGCCAAAAACTATACGGCAAGGTCGCTAGCAAGTGGAGAAAGAAACCCATGCTATAAAACAAGTAGTGTTTTTCAGAGATGGAAGTAACTTGAGAAAAGATTTGGTAAGGCAAGTTTTGCTGCTTACCAGTAATTTACCCCTCAGAAGCATTTATATCGAAATTAGAGATAAAATTAACATTCCGTGATATAATACTGCTAACGTCTATGCCTATAATCATATCGTGATATTCCCTTTAGGGGGTCATCCTTATGTTCCCCAGGTCCATGTTCCCCGTTTTTCCAAAAAAGGTTCCTATGTTCCCCTGTAGCAAAACCTACCGGGGAGCATAGGACCCTTTTCTGAAAGGGATTAATTAGCACATTGTATAGCACATTTTTTATACACGCAACATGCAATTTTATTTGATTCGAGTAATGAAGGGTCTGTGCCCCAGTAATTTGAGTCTAGAAAACGCCCCTGCCGGTACAACCCTACCTCAAACCCGTAAAGTTGATAGCAAAATACACCCTTTTCAAAATATAAACAAACCATCATCAGTTTGGGTATACCTTAACCCGGCCATTCCTAATGCATCATGGGAGATGGAGTGCTGGCTGGGGTGGTCCCTGTTCATGTCAGAGAAGCATGACATTCCGGCAGAGCAGCAGGCCGGGCGTGGGAGCTCGCACAGCTAGCTCTCCGCTTGTTTGAGTCTTTAACTTTCTCCCCCTTCATCTCTCCAATGGATGGGAAGCAAGGGGGGACAAACGTGGCCTGGATTTATCTGTAGTGATCAGGGATTTGTCAGGTGTCTCTTTGTAGTGCATGTTTCTTGGCATTTATATCTTTGAGGGACAGTGACTCAGAGTAGCTTCATGAGCTGACGGTTTCCCTTCTTGTATTTTGTGGGACTAAACGTAGGAAGACTTGCTAGTGCAGTGTCTTGCCTGTAGAAGCACTTTGTAAATAATGCTTTTTAAACACGCTACACAAACAGCTGGTGTGATTATCCGCACTGAACTGCAATTGTGTGTGGTGGAGCATGAAGTCTTTATCTGCTGAGCTTCACTTGTCCTGACACTGGGGAGAATGAGGTTCATGGTTGAAGGCATGCTGCCTGTGTGCGTGTGTGGTTGTCAAGGGGTCTATGGTGTATATGGGGAAGAGCACACCAGTATCTGTAGTTTTTAATCAACCACGATCAGGAAAACCATACTCTCATTTCACTTTTAGATAGAAGAAGGAACTCCTTTAAAGGCAAAAATCAAATATCAAAAAATCAAATATCTTCACATTTTTCGATATCAAAATATATTTTTATTTGTATATCGACATATACAGCACTCAATGTTAAAATCAGATAATACATACAATACAATCATCACACACACACACACACACACACACACACACACACACACACACACACACACACACACACACACACACACACACACACACACACACACACACACACACACACACATAAAGGTGTGTACATTGTCGATAGGGAAGTGTGCATAAATGATGGCTACATTCCTCAAGCTGAGGGATGTTGTTTCAAGTTGTTTCCGTTATTAATCAATGGAATGAGCTTTGAATGGACTTTGACATCATTAACAGCACAGCTATGCAATACTACAGTAAACCTTAACTTCAGACAGTGTATGGCAAAATCAGTCTCTGTACCTCAAACTCATTCTACTGCTGTAGTCTCTACTCCAGCCTCTACAGCACACGCTGCTCTGGTTTTTACTGCAGCCTTTTGACTCTACTTCAGTCTCTGCTACAGACAAATTTAAGTCTCTAGAGATATGAGTCTCTAGAGCTTTAGACTCTAGTCGTCTTTAGCCTCTATTGTTGTCTGTAGAGTTTTACTCTAGTCGGCTTTAGTCTCCTACTGTAGTCTCTAGAGCTTTAGACTAGTCGTCTTTAGTCTCTACTGTTGTCTCTAGAGCTTCTGGATCTAGTCTTCTTTAGTCTATTGTAGTCTCTAGAGCTTTAGACTCTAGTCTTCTTAAGGCTCTACTGTAGTCTCTAGAGCTTTACCCTAGTCGTCTTTAGTCCTCTACTGTTGTCCCTAGAGCTCCAGACTAGTCGTCTTTGTCTCTACTGTTGTCTCTAGAACTTTAGGCTCTAGTCTTCTTCAGTCTCTTCTTTCAGCTCTACTTTAGCCTCTACTTCAGCCTCGACAGCTCCCCTTTAAGGTGTCTCTCTGAGGCCCCACCACACTGTGACTGTTGGAAGGCTAGGTACTTCCCCACTGCATCGTCTCCCAAGGGGCCGCTCTCAGGAGAGAGTAAAATAAGGAAGTATCTATAAGTCAACATCCGTGCAGCCACTGTGTGTGTGAGTGTGAGCGTGAGTGTGAGTGTGAGCATGAGCACGAGTGTGAGCGTGAGTGTGTGCACGCACGTGTGTGTGTGTGTGTGTGTGGGGGTGTGTGCCGCCGCCAGTACACATCTTCATTTCAGATCCATATCTGGAGTCCTGGTACGGCTGCCGCCTCCGGCCAACTTGACAAGGTCGGAGGGATGGAGGGGGCGCGAGGGGTGGCACATGGGAAGGGGGTGGAGGAGAGGGGAGAGATGGAGAGGTGAAAGGGAAGAGCGGTGAAGGGATGGATTGAAGGGGCATAGATGGAGGAGGGGGATCGAGAGCTGGAGGGATGGAGAGGTTGATGGGTGGAACGCATGGGCCTGCACCAACTGCCTGTAAACAGAAAACAGAGTGAATGAGTGGGGCAGGGCTGATATTACTGTAAGCGGTCCAGCAGGTTTTCACACTCGCATATACGGTCCCCCCCGCCCTCTCAGCTTCCTAGATGACTCAACAGTTCCCCTCGCCTTGTCCTAAACAGGGAAGCATGGTAGATGGACATCAAAGCCCACCGCCCACGAAACAACGGTAATTCTACTGATGTTTTCTTCAACCGCAAAGTAGAACGGAAATCCAAGCAGAGGAGAGCTTGAGCGTGTGAACTCCTTACCAACGTGTGTGTGTGTGTGGGTGTGTGTTCTGTGTTCGGAATGTACCAGAATACCCCCCCGGGATCAATAAAGACTTATCTTATCTTATCAGTCAACTGTGTGCATTCTCTCCCAGGTACACCTGGCCGGGTCACATGACTGTAACGGCAGGTAGGAGATGTGAGGGCACTTCAAAGCACGCCGGCCGCGGCGGCGGTCTCTGAAGCGTTCAGACTGTTTTCACTTTTTTATTGCGTTGAGTACACACGGTGGTCACCGTGACAACCGGCGCCACACAGCCTCCGCGCTGTCCGTTTACGATATGCCGGTTGGCGATATGGCCAACCTTGTTCTTAAGCAAGCTACTGTTTTTGAAAAAAACCTTCACACTTTATTCTGACATGTTGTTCACATGTTGGGCGGGAGGGTGGCTGTTAATGGACACATTCTTGGCCCCAGGGCTGTGGCGTTTGACATCCATAACGACATAATAGGTGCGTATTCTGAGGGCCGGGAGGTGAAGTGCTGTTGTTTGACTGAGCTCCAGCTGATACCCGATGATGGAGTGTGGTTTATGCAAAACCAAGCCTGACAGCACCAGCACCAAGCCTTCAACAACATTCAGCCCCGCAGGCTCCAACAGTCTTAAAAACACACAGGGAGTTCAGAGAAATGTGTCCCAAAGCCCATGTCCGTCATAGTTTTAGTAATGAAGTGTTGTACGCGACATGTTAGGCAATGTGTGCGTGGTACTGATAATGTAATCGAATATAAAAAGGAAATGAAGACTTATTGGTGGGGAATGCACAGTGTTTTTGAAGCGGGTTATCATGCATGGGAAAAGGAATCCATGGGCGTTTGTCTACATTATGAGTCACACTTAAGTGTTTCCTCTCCAAGACCAGAGATATGAAGCGATCTACTGGAACTCTGTGATAGCACCAAGCTAGCTCGACTCCCCCACTCCCTGACTCCCCAGCCTAAAGTTCCTCGGGGTCAAATCTGCGAGGACCTGACCTGGACTCACCACACCGACGCCATCACAAAGACGGCAAGTCAGCGGCTCTTCTTCCTCCACCTGCTGCGGAGGTTCAAACATGGACTCCAGGATAGTCTGCAACGTCTACAAGTTGCACCATAGAGAGTATCCTGACCGGCTGCATCACAGCCTGGTACGGCAGTTGCATGGAGGACCTCTACACTCGAAGAAGACTAACCAAATTATTTAAGACCCTCATCACCCCAGTAACAAACTGTTTCAGCTGCTCCCGTCTGGTAGACGCTACCGCAGCAACCAGTCTCGCACCACCAGACTCAGGGTCAGTTTCATCCCACGGGCCATAAGACTACTGAACTCCTAAGCTACCTAGCTCACCACTATGACACTTCATAACTTGCCACTTTATACCAGTCAACATCTGGCTAAACACGTCTGTTTACATTTATTTAGTTTTGCATTTAGGTCTCTGCTCTCTTACTTGTGTTCCTCTTATACACTTACTTTTATTATTATTATTATTATTATTATTATTATTATTATTATTATTATTATATTTATTTCTTTTTATTATTTAAGTCTCAGCTTTCCTACTTATGTTTCTCTTATACTTTTACTTTCTCTTATATTGCACTGTTGGAGGAGCCCAAGACTAAAGAATTTCATTGGCAGCGACTGTAATTGTTGCGCATAAGACAATAAAACCATCTTGAATCTTGATAGGATAGAGAACAGCATCTGTCGACCTCCAGGGCCCAGTTTCCAGTAGCAGGTTGGGATTTGTTTTAGCTTGAACTTTGACTCAAGCAAGCATTTTCCCAGACAGTCAGGATATTTTATGGTTTCAGAACAGCTGATTTAAATCTCTCAAAAAACAAGTTCCCTCGATCTCGGAGAGGTTGAATCTGAAAAATGGGCGTTCATGACCTAATCTATTGCACCCTGATAATTCGATCGAGGGAACACCCGAGCTGTCATGGCTGCTTCAGTCACCGGGCTCGGAGACTTGTTGAAGCCACCCTTTCTTTGTTTATCAAAACGATAACATAGGATGTAGATAGATGACGTGTCGAAGCGTGGGAAAAGGGGAAGGTCTATCTGACGTGACTCAAAAGTATTCAGTCTTTCACTCTAATGAGATAGCCGGAAGAAATGTTAGCTATCGTAACATCAACGTTTTTATGCAGCAAATTCCACCATGGGGTAGCCCAGCGCTACCCTGTTATCTGTGGGCAAGAACTATAATTATAAAAAAAGATGCAAAAATAAAAGTTTATTTCCAACGCAGGAGGAACGTTATTGTAACATCACTATACATACACCATAGCTTGGTGGCCGGCATTGAGCCACTTGTCATAGTGACACATAGTACTTAGCAAGATCGATATATAAAATACATAAATAAACAAGATCACTGCTGTAATATTGTTGCCAGTATTTCCTTGTAAGTAAGGGGGTAAGAGTATGACACTGAACATTTGGAAAGATTTGGGATCATGCGAGTACACTCACATTGGGATCATATGAGTAAACTCAACCAAACATTAAACAGATCTATTAATTTTATCATATTTTATTGTGCTAGTCTCAGCTTGGTATCTGAAACCAACAATTCAGGCCTGCACTGAATTCCGCTGAACATATCCTGTTAACCTGGGAATCCAGTTTCTTGAAATAGGGTTTCACAGTGCTCTACAGTGTTCTACAGTGTTCTACAGACTCCCGTGGTCTCTGGAGGAGACTTGGCTTGTCTGTTACTAGCCGGTTGGACCGCAAACCCTCTTGACGAAAGGATGTGACCAGGCGCTCCTGACTCACTCCCGGGGCCAGAGCCTTCAAGGGAAAGTCTTACTACCAAGGCATGGTTAATACTTGAGTAATACAACTCTTCCCTCAGCTGCACACCCCGTCAGCTGCTGCCTGCGTTGCTCTCCGCCAAGCGAACCTACGATATGAACCGCTCTCCACTGTGACGGAACTTCCCCGGGCGGACGTCCAACGGCCGACGCCCGGTGCCAAGTCCGGGCCGGAGATGGCCATGTCCCGGGCCACGTGGCGGCGCGCGGCCCACACAAGGCGGGAAAACGAGGAGCGAGCGGACCTGGCAGCGCTGTCACCTCTGAGGAATGTGCCGCTGGCGGCGTGCGTGGAATGTTCTGAGGGGAGGAGGAGTAGAGGGGGGGGAGCAGGAGGAGGAGGAGGAGGAGGAGGTGCACGTGATCCAACCTCCTATTCTTGGAGCGCATGTCGCTCCCCTCGCGCTCTGCCTAAAAGTGGAGCTGCATGGTGCCAAGCAGCGTAATGCGGCACAGGCGCTGCGGCTACCCAGAATGCAGTGCAGTTTTATTTAGCCACACATGTTCACATGCTGAACCCGGTGCACCTCTCTCTCTCTCTCTCTCTCTCTCTCTCCCTTTCTCTCTCTCTCTCTCTCTCTCTCTCTCTCTCTCTCTCTCTCTCTCTCTCTTCCATTTAAGGGCATTCCTCCCATATTCTTGTGTGGATATTAATACGTATGTTCCGGGGCTGTGTGCGGTGACACAGGGACTATTCTCTTGTGGTGTAAAACCACATGATCAAAAGGTTTCACAAGCAGCCAATGCACAGCGACATCAGACAACGCAGGGCACAAGGCCGGCCACGCACTTGGACGCTTGCCGATGAATCGCCGGTCCCGCCGGCCATAAAGCATTCCCAGGGATGGAAAACCTCACTCTGCAGCCTCCACACCCCCCAACCCCTCACCACAAAAGTCTCCTTACCCCAGCCTCCACCCCTTCACTCCAAGCCACCTTAGCCACCCTCAACCCCCTCACCCACCAGCTTCCTCACCCCCTCACCCCAGCCACCACCCCCTCCTCCACCCTCACCCCCCAGCCTCATCCTCCTCACTATGAACCTCCTCACCCCTCCTCACCCAAGCCTCCACCCCCTCCACCACCCTCACCCCCAAGTCTATTCACCCCCTCTCCCCAGCCACCGACCCCTCCTCCACCCTCACTCCCCATCCTCCTCACCCCAGCCTCCAATCCTCCTCCACCCCCTCACTCCAGCCTCACCCCCATCATCCTCCTCACCCCCTTCCCCCAGCCCCCCCCCCCCCAGCCTCCTCAGCCTGACCTGCAGTCCCCAGCCCCCGCGCCCTCGGTAACCTTGATCCCCTCTGGCCCCGTGCTCTCTCTCTAAAAGGTTAAGGGTGGGGTGTGAGGAGTGGGTTGGGTTGGCACGGAGGGGGTTTGCACTCTGTCCAGTTGAATGGAAGCCGTGTCAGCGACTTGGGACGTCCAGCTGCCTCGCATCCCCAACACTGCGTACCCCAGGAGGAATGTGAAACCAGACGCTTTCACAGAAGAGTCCGACCCCCCCCCCCCCCCCCGCCCTGATCCCCCACCCACACCCAGCCCGACACTGCCCTCACACACCATGCTGATTTCTCTCATCGACAACAAGCTCATTAGTCCTGACCCCCTGAACACATTAACACCCCAGAATGACCCCTGCCACCACCTGAACAGAACCACAAGTCAGGTCAAAGGTCACCCCCCCCCCCACCCACACACACACACACACACAAGTGTACCCCGACCGCTGCGGTGGCGTTGATGCTCAGCTGTGGAAAGCTCCAAAACCACCGTCTTCTATTGTCGCTCCGTCCTGCTAGGGGTCTCCGGACTCATTAGTAGGGGCTCAGTATCAGGGATTGACCCTAGACCCCTCCGTGACCCCCCCCCCCCCCCCGGCCACTGAGTCATGAAGCCAGGAGGTCCCACAGGAAGATCCTGTACATGGACAACTTCCTGGAGTCAAACGTGTCTGTCAACAGTTTGGTTTGAGCGGCTCCCCCGCGCGGGCTCTCAGGGGAGGGATGGTACAGCCGAGACGTTTATCTGCGGTTCGATATTCCGGCTACATTGATTGGATAACAGGCTGGAAGAGGATCTTAAAATGAGACGAGATGCGCCTTTTTAATCCCAGAAAGGAAATCTGACTTTCAAGGCAGTAAAGTACCAAACAGTAATCAAAATAAATTGAAATAAGAGTTAAAACCACACAAATGAATGGAAAATAAATCTATGCTCATGATATGAGTATCAGTCATAAGAATATGGAGACCGAAAATATAATGTAAAGATGATCGACATTTTACAGTGTATGCTACATTATTGAAACAAAATAATTATACATTGATGTGGCCATTATACGTAAAGGTCAGAAACAGAACCGTTGATGCCTTCGTCCCAAGATTAAACCAGAGTTAATTTCTCTGTTTTCTGGCAAATGTCAAGGTGGATATCCATCCCAAGATCTAGGGTTATCAAAGTTCATCCATATCGCTATATATACTCCGATCAGATTTCCTGCAGTCACCGTGACAACAACTGCGCCGGCACTGCTGGAAGTTTAAATGTGTCGACTCATTTGACTGAGTCAGAGCTGCTAACGTTAGCGCTGCTAGCAGCAACTGGCGGGCTCAGAACAGCCCTGGTCGCGTTCCAACGCTGCGCGCCAAGGAGCTAATGCGCGCCAGGACGGAAATAAAGAACTAGATCAGCGAACCAACCGCTAGGTTTGAATTACAAACTACTATCGTTATTATTTCCTGTAATTCTATTAGTTATTCCAATGAGTAAGGTTATATTTATGTATATATATATACATAGCATATGCTATATATATATATAATATATATATATATATATATATTATATATACATACGTATCCGTTTCATACCGTTCAAATGTTATATGGGGAGAGAGAGGGTGAATAGACTGTGGAATACCCTCTCTGACCCGTTGTAAATCCAAGACATAGACAATTAATAGGAATGAACATGCATCTCTGAACAGAGAGAGTGAGAGAGAGCGCGAGAGAGAGAGAGAGAGAGAGGAGAGAGAGAGAGAGAGGAGAGGAGAAGAGAGAGAGAGAGGAGAGAGAGAGAGAGAGAGGGTAGAGGGGGGGAAAGAGAATAAGTCCTTGACTCATTCTGGTATTTTTCAACACATCTATAATGAATGTTTGATTCAGTTTCAAACGTCTGAGGTTCCCGCAATAAAACCCTTAACCAGTACTGCAGACGGTATTTAAATAAAACCACCACAGTGTTTGTATGATTGCATGTGATTGTTAGTTATTTTGGGACCTTCCCTTCTGAGAAACCATCATCCACAACGATTTTCCATCAGTGGACAACGGGCAATATATGTGAGGTTCAGGTGTAGCCGGCCAACAGACAACCGGGAAAAGACATCCTCTTCCATGTGCCGGTCATTATTTTCGATATTTTATTAAGGATTTTCTGGTCCAGACGATATTTCGGCTGATCTCTATAAACCAATATCAAAGCAAATCAATGGCCGAGTCGGCCGTAGACGATAGCCGATGGATCAGATTGTTTCTCTCCACACCAACTGTCTATCTGCATGGAACTACCGCCCGCTCAAATGTAATTGGTCAATACTACTCTACAAACAGGAAAACCAGTGCGTCTCAGATGCCCAAATCCTGTCCTGGTGGCCTACAAAACAGGCAGTTTTGTGTTTATATAGATAAAGGACGCCCTGGCAAGCTTCTGAGGAAAATAAATGTATTGTTAATCGGAAATGTCCAGGCTCTGAGTGATTCTAAACTCCCACACAGCAGTTTCCCCACCAGTGATGTTCTCCTTGGCTGCGCTCTGGAGTTCAGAAGCACGAGTTGGCTTTTTTAAGAAGACAGGGGTTTGATCTTGCACCATATGACTAAGTCTCAAGCGCCAGGCACTTAGGCCCCGTCCGTACGGAGCCGTAACGGGCGAAGACGATCTGGTTTCGTTTTATGCGGTTCAGGAATATCTCCGTAAAGACGGAGTCATGGCGAAACAGCAACGAGCTGTACAAACGCTGTAGTAAATATTCAAGCCGCTGGTTCTCCACAGAAAAAAGTGGATCGCATCAAGCCTGCACGCATACAGCCTGCGCACTGTATACATTCAGTCATGTCGCGTTTTTGAAGAAAGTAGTTCAATCCTTGGTCGCTTTTAACTCACTTTATTTGTTAAAGTATTTCGGTATAGTAACTGAAGCAAAAGGGAGGGAATTGTATCAAACACGCGTGGAGAGAGACACTGAAGCTACTTCGAGCCCCGGGCTTAGGCCTGAGCCTCTCTGCGGTCCGCCTACGTCTCTTGCCTTCAATCTCACTCCCGTGCTGGTTAGGGTCAAGTGGGCGTGGCCTATGTGAAGTAGGCGTGGCCTGTGTGACTGGCTCCGCTCTCCGCACCTGTCTAAAGGTGCTGCCATCTGTGGCTGGAGTAGTTATTGCAGCTTATGTGTTAGATCCTGCGTCCTAGTGGCTATGTGAGGGTAATGCAGCTCGTGTGTTCGATCCTGCTTCCTAGTGGCTATGTGAGGCTAATGCAGCTTGTGTGTCCGATCCTGCTTCCTAGTGGCTATGTGGGGGCAGCTTATGTGCTTAAAATACGTAACAGTCACGAGGAGATTCAACCTTTTGAATTTAGCAGAAATACTTTTTAATGTACAGTTAGTAATTTAATTTATCAAGGGGCTTTATTTCAAGCTACGAAAAGAATACAAGTAAAATAATAAATAAAAATTCAATGCCGACATCCCCCGGCTGGTGTGGGGCTAATGACGTCATCGTTTCCGTTTCAGGTGTCCACACGAATCCTAACACGAAACCACATATGTCCGGATAGATTGGAGACCACCTCCGAGGGTGGTTTCAGAAATGTGCGGTTTCGGGTACCGGATTCGTCGGCTCCGTCTGGACGGTCGGCCGAAACGCACGGTTTCACCAAAAAATCGGCTTCGTGTGGACGGGGCCTAATGGCCGCATTCCATCTGGATTCTCTGAGGACCAGCATTCCGAACGGCACCCATGTGACTGCTGCAGAGGAGAGGAAAAAAGTCTGGTCGCTAGATTGATTTACACCTCGTCCTGTCCGTTGATGTCACTTCCTGTCCCCTTTTCACCAAGTATACGAGAACAATTATACTGCGAGCCTCAGATTATCATTGATTTCTTGTTCTGCTATTACTGTTTGATCTTTTGTTCTGCCTCCTCCATTAGGAAAGCACCCCGCAAATCATATTACTTGAAACGCTGACATTGCTGTAACGTCGTCCGGGACTCTATTTCCTGTCCAGAGAATGAACGCATTGTCATCCTCCTGGAATCAGGCGGCAAAAATTAAACAAGGGTTTTTCCATGACTGTGTCTGATTGGTTATCCCGCGCTGAGTATCATGGAGGAATGCGAGAGAGGGACAGAGAGAGAGGGACAGAGTGAGAGAGGGGGAGTGAGAGAGACAGTCAGAGAGAAAGAGACAGACAGAGAGAGAGAGAGGGAGGGAGGGAGGGAGAGGCCACTAGTTTGCAATGGGTTTTCACAGGTCGTCTCTCTGTGTTGGATCTCAAAGTGCTCCACACCAAGACACTCAACTCAAAAAAATAAAGCAGAGTATTATTGGTGGGTCTAACATGAGGATGCGTTTGATTTGGTAGAGCGGTAACCCATACTGATTATCCATAGTACTGTAACGGGCAGGGATGACAAACACTAACTTGGGGTGTCAAACATTCTTATTTTATTTTTGAGGAAATGTGCTGACAAGGTAAAAGGTGAATGCAGGTTTCATGTTGTGTTTGATGATGGGGGGGCTTTCCAGCCGTGTTGGAAGATGAAACAACATCATGTGGCCCTGATCGCTTAAAAACGCGATATGTCACCTCTTTTGCATACATCTTCATTTCCAGTCACCCACCCTCAGAAACATACGGTGGGGATTTACCAAATGGAACCAGTTTTCCTGACCTTTGGCGGCATACTTATGGGGTCATAAGGGGTAGGGACAGTTTGTCTAGTACCAAATGTACCCAATCTGAAGCATTGGGTACATTTGAAGTATTAAAAACGGCAGAAAAATTGCCCTTTCGGTTTATTATCAATGAAGGCAGTGACAACGTTTCTCAGAATGTTTGACATTTTTCCTGGGGTTCCTTGGGGTCTTCTGCAGCGTCTGTGGCTGCAGATAATGAAGATCACAAAGATAGCGCTTTCCGGCCGTGATTTATGTTAATGTCACGAGTCGTACGCTTGGAGGCTGGCGGCCCCAGGGTGCAGCCGTAAAACGCTTTCCAAGAAGAGAGGGGAGCTGTGGGCCTTGAGGATCCTGCACTGGTATGCGCTGCCTGGGAGGGAATGAACTGTGGAGGTAATTATAGTCGCTCGGCGAGATGTGTGTTCAGCACATCTATTCACACAGGCATGGGCACTTGCTCACGCACGCACGCACGCACGCAAACACACGCACGCACGCAGGCAGGCACGCACGCAGGCAGGCACGCATGCACAAACACACGCACGCACACACACAAACACACGCGCACACACATGCATTCATCTCGTCTGTTCCAATGAACATCAAAGCAGAAACAGACATGCAGAGTTCTGCAATGTTTACACCTCGATTACACGTCTACTTACATGAGTAAAACCACAAATATTTTATTGACTTAACGATTATTTGAGTGCTTCCGCAAAATAATGGTCTGTTAGATTATAAAGTTTGAAACAGCGTCCACAGCAAGAGTCTATTAACAGCGGGCTGCTATTCCGCAATAACAGACCGTTGAATGCTGTAATCGACCAATCAGAATTGAGGATTCATCAAGCTGTCTTATAATGTTGAATAATCAATCCTCTCTTCTGTCTCTAACCCTGTCTCAATGTCTCTGTCATTCCCTTCCTCTGTCTGTCTCTCTTTCCGTCTTTCTCTCTCTGTCTGTCTGTCTCTATCTCTCTCGCTGTATCTCTGTCTGTCTCTATCTCTCTCTCTGTCTGTTATCAATCTCTTGTCTGTCGCTCTGTCTGTCTCTCTCTGTCGGTATTTCTCTGTCTCTCTATCTCTCTCTCTCTCTTTGTCTGTAATCTCTCTTTCTCTCTCTGTCTCCCTAATGCCTAGCATGTCGGACAGAACAGCCGCAAAACGTACAGCTGTGTGGAGGTCGTGACCTCCAACCCCTGGCTCTCTAGGTAGAGGAGGTTCTGACGGTGCCTGTCGATGACCTTCAAGACCCCTACCCCTTGTGTTCCCATGACCCTGTGACCCCCAGCACCACCCTGACAGTCTGCGTCTCCCCTGTTGCTCGCTGACTCGAGCCAAATGCTAACCTTCCTTCACAGAACACAGAGTCCTACAGCTCACATCCCATGCATGACATTAATCAACAACTGTTGAGTGTGTGAGTGTGTGGCTCGCCATGTGTGTGAGTGTGTTGCTTGCTGTGTGTGTGTGTGTGTGTGTGTGTGTTTGTGTGTGTGTGTGTGTGTGTGTGTGTGTGTGTGTACGCTTGAACCAAACGTTCCCAGTGTGGCCTCCACAATGCGGTCCTGGCGTTTTTCTGTGATTAATTGATTTAAACTTTCTCCTTAAGCGCTGAAAACCCGGTGAGCGCTTGTTTGCGGTGTTTTAACCCCGCTCTAACCCTCACCCTAACCCTAACCTCTGGAGATAAGAAACGGGAGGGAGAGAGGAGGGATGTCCATGCATTACTTTCTCCCTTTAACTCGGCGAACGCGCGGCGGGCTAAATATTTACACGTCGTCTCCCGCTTGTTTAAAGTTGCGAGACGCGCTCGCCGCAGACGAAACACCTCCAGCCTGACGAGGACCAGGCCCCTCTTCGCCTAGCCTCCGTCCCCGCAGACAAGCTCCTTTTCTGGGCATGGTGAGAGCGGAGGCCCGGGGGGTCTGGCTGGGCGTCTGGGACGGGGGGCCGTGCTGACGCGGCAGTCTTTGTGAAAGGGGATGAGTGTGTTTAGCGCTGGCCTGGGCCCAGGGAGATGGTACATCCATGTGGGGACAAAGAGCTGTCGGCGGATCAGCTGCAGCTCACAGTCACCCCCACAAAGGAACCAGCTACAATAACAGTCCACTGTCCGGCCCTGCACTCTGTGTAGCACTCTGTCCTTGGACATATGTGTGTACTATGTATATAGCCATCACACTTGGCTCTCTACTTAGATATACACTTTGTATTGGCCCTGAATACAGCATTACACATCGCCCTCCTACATGTATTTACACAATGCATATAGCCATCACACTTCCCACTCACACTCTCTCCCTCGGCCTACACTTAATCCCCATTCTGTTAGTATCAAACTGTTCCTGCGTACTACTTACGTCGAGAGTCACTGTTTCCCCTGCATTATGAATACATTTAACAGACCCCTGTGTCTCAGCTCATGCAGCAGCCTGAAGCAGCTTCAGGAGGTTTATATGTTAGATTTTTAAACCACACCGCGCTCTATGCCTGCCCCCCCCTTCTCTGCTCAACCTGTGACCTTTACGATAGTGGGAAACCACAACGTACCCTCACAGCGTCCAGAGGACATTGAAGAACGTTGGGGGAACCGAACGACCTTAATCTGCAGGGGACATACACTGGCTGGAGACATGATTCAGCAGCAACCGAAGACCGCTGTCCTGCCTGCGCCTGATAGTGGACACACAACGCACAGACCGCTGTCCTGCCCGCGCCTGATAGTGGACACACAACGCACACCACCTACATCCCAGCATGCTTTGCAGGAATCTGGCTCCAACCACAGCATAACCTGACCCTTAGACGTAACCATCTATGACCTAGTCTCGTAACATCACAATCTCTAATTGAATACCCTTATCCCATATAACTAACCGATGAATTTATAACTGAATATAATGTTGAAAAGTTCTGGGTTCAATCTCCAATGTCCGCATTCTACCTGTAGTCATCCTTGAGCAAGATGACGCCTTCCAGCTACAGAATGACCTGTTTCTCTACTGTCTAACCCCTACCTGCTCCTTACTGACCTGTCTCTGTAGTGTCTAACCCCTACCTGCTCCTTACTGACCTGTCTCTGTAGTGTCTAACCCCTACCTGCTCCTTACAGACCTGTCTCTGTACTGTCTAACCCCTACCTGCTCCTTACAGACCTGTCTCTGTACTGTCTAACCCCTACCTGCTCCTTAATGACATCTGAATTCACTGAGCCACTACAGCTAACAGCGATTCCTAAAAGCGTAGGAAGTCAGAGATGCAGGAAGGGGTGTCATCATACAAAACCATCTCCTTAAGATTATCAACACCCTTTGGAAACATTTCAAGTGTTTGTTCAGACACGACACGGAAAAGAAAACCGCCAATCTGTCTACTGGGTAAACGTGCAGATAACTGGTGGAAGATAATGGTGACGGGGCTTCTCATTGGGTCCCCATAGTCAATAAACCAGGGAATTTGCAAGTCAAATCTTTGACGCCTCTTCTTCGCTTCGTGCATGTCACTGTAGAAGACTAGACAGGAATGACTCAGGAAGGAAGGAAGGCATAAATACAACCCCCCATTGTCAGTTGGGGCTTTATTCTCACTGAAACGCGACCAAAACAAATGAGGAGACGCTCACGTCTCTCAGCCGCCGGTAAGACGGCGTATGTCGGCGTTCAACAACACACCCGCTTTCGCATGGAAGAGAAATCGTTGAGATTTCGAGGGGATTTAAGCCGAACCTAAACCCTGCACACACGGATCTGGTATGACGGTGGATGATGATCATGCCCCAAATACGTCAACAGTGCCCTGTCGGGGAGGGCATAAGAAACTGGACCAAGCGGAGCTTCTGCTGAACTGGAACGCCGCTGTGTTGTGACAGCAGGGGTGTATTTATACTGTATGGTGCCATCGCACGGCCAACACACAGACACAGTACCCTATGGGACGACCAAGCCCATCAGTCATGCTGCCAGAGAGCCATGTCCCCTGCTGGGGGGGAGATGGAGAACAGGAGAGGGGGAGGAGAGAGAAAGGGGAGGGGGGGGAGACGGGAGAGAGAGGAAGGAAGAGAGAGAGAGCGAGGGAGGAGAGGGAGAGAAGAGGGAGAGGGATAGAAGGGAGGAAGAGAGAGAAAGAGAGGGGGAAGGGGAGAGAGGAAGGGAGAGAGAGAGAGAGAGAGAGAGACAGGTGAAAGTTGTGAAAGACAGATCAACATTCATTCTCCAGCAGTAAGTTAGTCGGGAACCAGGGCAGCAGAGGTGACCTCTGAGCAGGGCCAGTGTTAAGGATTCTGGGGCCAGATGAAGATGGAGCATGCTGGGGTGCCCCCCGCAGCAGAAGAGGTGCAAACGAGCCCCTGGCCCCAGGGGGCCCATCTGTTGTGGGCAAATAAACGGCCCCTCACTCAATAGGAACCCATCCCAATAGGGGGCTGGGGGGGGATGAAGGACAGCAGATAGCTCCATTAATCAGAGCCGGGAAGAGACTTCTAGTCTCCCAACGAGCTGTCAGCCCAGAGAGGGGTAGGGGCTTCTCCTCGTCCACCTCCCCCTCCCCAGCCTGGATCTCCATTAACAGGAGCAGGAGGCAGCTGTCCGCCGCCCCCACCTCCTCACGTTCACACCTGTCCTTTCATGGACGACCCGGGCTAAAAGAGGCGCGGAGATGGAACGAGTGTGGATGTGTGTTGTGTTATTTATCCACCCCAATAAAACTAACATTTGCCTTCTTGGGGCGGGGGGGGAGCTGTGCACAGCAGAAGTCCCTCTGAACTACTCAAATTGCCAAGGTCTACCTCCACTGTCGGCCCTTTTTTGTCAGTCATTTTGATATTTCTCTTCATCTTTTATATTAAACTTAGCTTCCATAAACTATTGTGTGTATACATAACATGGGGCGTGATTAATATGACAATAAAGAGGGGGCACTATGAGAGTGCCCTTGAGGTCCTTTGAGACATAAACAACAATTGTTACGATGCTCTGAATCGTTGAGTCCATCTAATTGTGACTGGAGGTATTTGGGTCTTCGTCCATTGATAATTGGGCCAAGAAATCTAGAGAAAGAGAAGGGCCCCCTGGAAATCTAAAATAGACTTAGAGGTCTCAGACGATTATGGTTAACATGATTTAAAATCATATGAAGGAGTCTTGGCCTGCAACAGGTCCTCAATCATGTGGAGTTAAATATCCGGTGGGGTCACTGTGGGGATGTCTGTTCAAGAGGTTCAAACAGGATATGACCTCAGGGGAATCGGAAGGAAATGACCTTCTAATGGGAGCCGTAGGAGCAGAGGAGCTGTTGGCGGCTGGATGTACCTAGGCAACAAGACATCCTCTTATCACTCATTCTCCAACCTTAATACATCAAGGATGGTTTATATGCATTATGCAATAGAGCAAATTACGTGTCGTATTGGTAACACTTTATAGTAAAGTTCAATCATGTAATTTGTAAGCCTTTAGTTAATGACGGAAACAATAATATATATTTTTAGATTATTGATAAGTGGTATGATAAAGAACCCAGTATTTTACAACCAGAGGTATTGTGTGTATATGTGTTTATTAGTCATTAAATGCAATGTAAAACTATACTATCTATTGACATCACAAAGGGGGCGTGTAAATCAAGATGATTGTCTGTACCAACCGGTAGTCTGATCTATCCATCACACATCTGGTTTATCATCAAGTAGTTAGTTTAAGTAGTTTAACATTACACATAAGTTCATCATTAACTAAAGGCTTGTAAATTAATTATGACTCAACGTTATCATAAATTTTTACCTTATCTTTTTCCTTAAATTCTTAAATGAAGAATGATCTATCGAATTAAACCATAAAAAACAAATCCAAACTCTAAATTATACATAGATATATATATATATAAATATATATATATATATATACATATATATATATAATATGAGATTACAATATGATATTACTTCATATTATACATACAACCAGGTTTGGTTGGTTTATCATTCTTCTATCTCTTAGAGACACAGGATCATCTTCCCTGAAGGGTTGTGTGTCTGTGTGAGTTTGTGTGCGTGTGTTTTTGTTTGTGTATTTGTGTTTGTCTGCGAAAGGGGGCGCTAGGGAGGGTGCATATGTGTGTGTGAATCTGAGTGTGTGTGTGTGTGTGTGTGTGTGTGTGTGTGTGTGTGTGTGTGTGTGTGTGTGATTGTGAGATGTGTGTCTGTATGTGGTGGGGGGGCAGGGGGCAGGGAGGGTGTGTGTGAGTGTGGGGGGGTTGAATGTGTGTGTTTGTGTGTGTGTAAGCGTGGCACGGAGACTGTGAATGTATGTGGGATGTGTGTGTGTGTGTGTGCGTGTGTGCGTGTGAAAGGGGGGGGGCAGGGAGGGTGTGTGTGTTTTTGGGATGTGTGTGTGTGTCTGTGTGTGTGCGCGTATAAGCAGAGCAGGAAGAGTGTGTGTATATGTCGGAGATATATGTGCATATGCAGGGAGATTGTGTTTGTTCATGGGATATGTGTTTGTGTGTTCATGGGAAATGCATGTGTGTGTGTTCATGGTGTGTGTGTGTGTGTGTGTGTGTGTGTGTGTGTGTGTGTGTGTGAGGGGGCAGGGAGGGTGTGTGTGTACGTATGTGGGATGTGTGCGTGTGTGTACAAGGGGGCAGGGAGGGTGTGAGTGTGTGTGTGTAAGGGGGGCCGGACTATGATAGTGTGATTCAGCAGCAGTATCGATTCCCACAGATGGCTAGCAGACTCCTATTGGCTTACATAGGGAGGGGGGGCAGGACCCATCCCTGGGAGTATTTCAGACCCCAGCCATGAATGATTTGTTTTTCTACGTACTCAGTAAGTTATTTATGGCTGCCAATGTTAAAATATAAAGAGCTTCTATTAAAAAACATGAATGCGGGTGTGAACGAACGACCGAGCCTGATTCACATCGACACTGGACAACACACAAGCTGGCTCATCATAAACACCGTCCCATGTCATCCGATAGTCTCTCGCCCCCGCTCTGCCCAAACACGACAGTGGGGCCAGTGTGAGCGGCAAGCCCTCAGCTGGGGCCCCAGGGCCCCTATCTATCTCGTCAGCCCTCCTGCACAGTAGTCCGACTACGCTGCTGGGATAACGACCAGGGGCCCCGAGGGCAGCAGGGGCCCCGAGGGCAGCAGGGGCCAGCACATCATATTCTGGAGGGCAGCTGGTTCAAAGGACAAATTCCAGAGAGAGAGAGAGAGAGAGAGAGAGAGAGAGAGAGAGAGAGAGAGAGAGAGAGAGAGAGAGAGAGAGAGAGAGAGACAGAGACAGAGACAGAGACAGAGAGAGAGAGAGAGAGAGAAATGAAGACAGAAGGGAGAAAGAAAAAGCAATTGAGGCAGGGATAGAGACAGAGTGAGAGAAGATAGAGACAGAGTGAGAGGGGGAAACAGAGATAGTGGGACAGAGAGACAGAGAGAGAGATATAGATACAAAGAGAGAGAGAGACAGTGAGAGCAAGGTATGTGTGGAGGAAGGTACAGGAGGTGGGTTTCACCTGGGCCCCTGTAACTAAACCCCCAGCAGGCGCCCACCAGCCTCTGGTGATCTCCCCAAGCAAGGGGGCGGGGCAGGGGCCCTCCGTGCGGTCCCCTGGGAGGGATGATATGCCTTAATGAAATTAAGTACCACCGCTGATTACCATCCCCATCTCTCATGCGGCCCCTGACCCCCCCCTCATACTTAATATTTCCTCTGTAGTTACTTTAAACACCATTCCTGTCATGATCTCTCTTTATGTCCCTTTCTCTCTGCATCTGCTCTGAAAGGGTGTGTGTTTTGTGTCTGCGCACACATTTTTTACTGTGTACAAAAAAGTGTGTGTACTGAACTCTCCAATCTTCCCTATCCAGAGCTGGGACTCTCTATGTAGGTCAGGTGAACAGGTAGGTTTCCTGCCCAAGGTAAACTTCCACTAAATCCACCTTATTGTTTGAACAGGCTGACTCACACTGATCCCACCACAGAGCTGAGTTTATTCTGTTTATCCTGCTCCTTCTCTACACTACTGCTGTGCTGCTAGAATGCCCAGACTGCCTGTCGAAGAATTTATCAGATAAGCAGCAGGAAACTTTACACAAGCATGGTAAATACCACAATATCAATGTAGGAATTCAACATCACCCACATCAAACTCTAGCTGGAGATCATTACATTCGTTCCACGTTTATTTAAGGTATGACATCACACTGAAACCTTTTCAGATGAGGATATCTCAAACCTTATATGGTGGTTGTTTTGGTTCCAACTTCAATCACAAACATCTGTAGCAGCAAATGACATTTATTTTTATGTTGATACTAAAACCAAATCGAGGAATATATGGTTTATCTGACTGCTAAGTACACTTAAGGTTTAATCAGAATGACCTCAGCTGCCGAGTCAAGCTCTGTGTTATCGCTAAACTGTATCCATTCAGATACTCTTGAGCACTCCAGCTGCTTCGCCTAGTGGTGTTAGCGTTAAATTGTAACTATTCCAGGGCTCCAGACTAACTTTTTTCACTAGGAGCACTGTGGCCCCTAACTGAAAATTTCAGGGGCACAACCAAAAATTTTTGGGGCACACACCGCAGATTATTGCATTGTTCATAGAAAGTCATATTTGTGACAAAAGCATTCTCTCTTATAAAATATTAGATAAGTTAATTCATCTGTTGATATCTTTAATGATCATCACAAAAGTAGGAAGTGATTAGCAAACTCTTGAGTAGCAAACCCAGATGTACATATATATTTTTGAAAATCACGCATGGAAATGTACAGAAAAAAAATAGTTGCATCGAGATGCATCGATAATCGCTTCAGAATCGAATCGTTGACCTCATAATCGGAATCGAATCGTGAGGTGCCAAGAGATTCCCGACCCTACTAGACGCAGGTCGGAAGAACTAGTCAATAGTTTGCGAATTGTTCAAACACACGTAGCAGGTTGTGAAATCTTTCCCCTTCTCACAGAGACGTTTACGCACGCTCAATATTTAATCCGTAGGACCCTCCCCCTCCATAAATTAGCCACTAACAGTGGCAATTCCCTATCCATCTCACGCACACATTTACTGGTCGCACATGTGCGACCATGTAAAATTCAGTTGCACACTCTCAAATTCTGGTCGCATAATGCGACCATTTGGTCGCAGTCTGGAGCCCTGTATTCAGATACTCAAGCCTCTGGCTGCTTAGCCTTTTGGTGTTAGCGTTAAATTAGAGCCACTTAGATACACAGGACTCCAGCTGCTTTGCTAGCAGTGTTAGTGCCAAAATGCAGCAGGTCAGACACCCGGAACTGCTGCTGCTTAGCAGGAGGTATCGCTTCAGATACATGGCACTCCAGCTGTGTCCGACTGACGATATGTGGAGGAATGTGTTTCCCGGTTTTCTGTTAGCAATGTTTGAAATATTTAAACACTTTAACCAGAGGAAGTTAATGATGCAGTACAAGTCAACATTAGACACTTCATTCAAAATTACTGAATGAATGAAGAAGATAAGCGATTAGTTGTATACTGTGATGCTCATCTGTAGAGGTCAATCAGTTAGTTCAATTGACCGTGTCAGTGTTTAATGCAATGGAGCTCTCTGGGGGGGGGGGGGGTGTCTAGTGGTGAGGGTGTCACACCCAAATGACTCCCCATGTGTAGTTATCCTAGAGCAAGATGCCCCCTACCCCTACTGCTCCTCAATGACTTATCTCTGTACTGTCTAACCCCTGCCTCCTCCTTAATGACCGATCTCTGTACTGTCTAACCCCTACCTCCTCCTTAATGACCGATATCTGTACTGTTTAACCACTACTTGCTCCTTAATGACCTGTCTCGCACCGTTTAACACCTGACTGCTCCTTAATGAGCTGGCTCTGGACTGTCTGACCCCTAACTGCTCCTAATTTACCTTTCTCTGTACTGTCTAACCCCTACCTTCTCCCTGATTACATATCTTAATTAGCTGAAGTTGCTTTGGATTTAGTCTGCTAAAAGGCTCAATAGTAAAAAGCAGTTTGACGAGTCCATAGAGAATAAATTGCAAGATAGAAATATGCAAACTTCCAAAGGCTCTTACACACAAACCGACATCAAAGAACTAGCCAATACGAAGGCAGGCTGCTGCGTTGCCTCAGGTCACCTGTGTCTTGGTCAAAAGATTGCATTGGAAGGCACTGCAAAGTCTACAGCCAACGGCGAACTAGCAGGAATGTTCCTCACCTGAGTGAGAGGAAATAACCCGCAGGAGAAGATAGTCTGTATTTGTCTTTCAAAAAGGAACACCGGAGGACATTGGTTTGGGACGCGGATATATACAAACACGAAACAAAGCAGCGTTTGCCAATCATTTCTCACTCGCTCAGACAGATTCATAATATAGCTACTTCTAATCGAGAATGTGCAAAAATGCTGGAAAGTCTGATGAGATGAAGGAGGGAAATTGAGAAAATCCCTTTGTGCCTACTTCCGTCCCTTCCTAAGCATTGATTTGCTAAAGCCGAATAGCAAATTAGTCTCTGAATCATCATGTTGAATTGGCCAAAAGAACGCACTCAAGGGCCGAATACTTCAAACGTTATGGGACCCACCGAAGAAGCAAGGGCCCAGACACTCACCGATGGCCCCTACATTGGTTGGCTCAGCGTGTCAGGGCCATAATACCACAAATACCCCTCCTCCCCAACCAACCCCTCATTTCTCGCCTTCTTCTCAAATCACAGGCAGTAAATACCATGTCAGTCTCAATATCCTGGCTGGGAAACACTATCAAAGGAAGACAGGTTTCCCTTGCATGACAGAAGCTCCCTTAGGAGAATGATACGAATGACAAACAGTTTCTCGGTAAACCGCCCCTCCCCCCTGCCCAGCGGGGGTTAACAGAACCTCAGACCTCCTGTCTGAGGGTCGGTAAACCCCCGGTCTCTGGCACTTGGGTGGTGACTTCATTCACAGTTTGCAAAGGGGACAGTTGTCCCTTTACGGTTGTTCCATTAGGAGAGACAGATATCTGCCCTCACACCTCATCTCTGGCCACCGGCACGGTCATATATTCACACGTGAGCAAGGAGAGACAATTGGGACTCAGGCCCCGTTCACATGAAGCCGAAACGGGCGAAACCGTTACGGTTTCGATCTATCCGGTTTCGAAGTATATCCGTAAAGACGAAGCCAAGCGAAACCGGGTAGATCTGTAGAAACGCTGTAGAACACATTCCAGGCCCATAAGGGGCGCTGCTTCTGGTACAGAAATCCAGAAGAAATGAAATAAGAAGAAGAGGCGAGCATGCGCATAAAGGCATAGGCATAAAGGCTGCCCTTATGCGCAGGCTCGCATGTGATTTCTGAGACTCCGCGGGCTTAAGAGCCATTGGCTAGGAGGTCGAGGGGGGGGCGATGACGTCATGGTTTGCGGTTTCAGTCGGTTTCAGGCGTACACACGAATCCAAAACGAAACCGGGTAGATTTGAAACCACCTCCGAGGGTGGTTTCAGAAGTTTTCGGTTTCGGTCAGCGGATTCGCCGGCTTCTTGTGTACGGAAGGCCGAACCGTACAAGACCTTTGCGGTTTCGCCATGAAATCGGCTTTGTGTGAACGGGGCCTCAGATGAGTAGAGTAGCACCTCCATAACCAATGAGATACCCCCTGAACAGTGTACTGAAAGAGGATTGGCTGGGTTGTTTTCAAAGCGGGAGTAAATATTATTAATGAAAACACTAATTGACATGGCCCCTTTTCCTGAGCCACCGGCAGGTGATCTTTCTCGGCCAGATCTTCACAAGACAATATCAAGAACACTGGGAATTAGGGCTGCAACAGCGAATCGATAAAATCTATAAAAATCGATTACTAAAAGCGTTGCCAACGAATTCGGTCATCGATTCGTTGAGTCGCGTGATTAATACGTCACTCGTAGGCGCGGCACTGTTTACAGCCAGCCGCCGACAGGTTGGTTCATGGTTCCTGCACGCCCACAGCGAGCTTTAGTGTGAGTGACCACAGCTTACACTGGACTATAGGCCTATATTAAAGTGTTGTACTTTCACTGTCTTTGGGTTAAAAAAATCCTACAACTCAGTATCCGTCTAGTCCAACTAAAAACTCTGTCAGCTGCTGCTGTTGCAGACGGTGGGCTCAGAGTCGGCACCGCGTGGAACAACAGTCATTCAAAGCAGTGGTAGTAATCAAAACTGGACGGTGTAGAAAGTCCCGTCAGTTAAAAATAGTAATCCAGTTTAGAATCGGCAGGATATAGAGCTAGTTAGCTTAAAAAAAAGTAGCAAACCGTGTCAAATGTGATGTGTTCAGGTCGGCTCAGTAATATGATTGATGTGGTCAAATGCAACGCAAAAAAAAAGAAATTGAGATTTTGGCGAAAACTTGTTCTCCCAACAATATAAAACAGATAGTAAAGATGGAATTATGACCTGTTTAAAGTCCTATCTTGATTTATGATCATCTTATCAGCAATTAAAGCAATAATACAAGTTATATTTCAACAAAATGATAGAAAAGTATCAATAGTGGTATCAATAAAGACTTGGATCGTTAAGGAGCCTCGAAAATGGTATCAATATTAGGGATGGTCATGATTAATCGACGATCGACTAATTGATCGTTAAGAGTTTCGTCGATTACGTACATTTTCATCGATTAAACTAATGCAGTGTGCAATTAAACATTTTACCACACGGGGGCAATGTTTAAATTTGCGGCTCCTCCGCCGCAATAAAAATCCAGCTTTGAACGGTGAACTCTTTACCCCTAGCAGCTATAAAAAGCTATAAAAACTATAAAAACTACAAAATGACTATTAATGCAAGCTATGTTGAAAATGCGCCGACTTTGGCTCAGCCTGGCTCCGCCCTCTTTCGCTACGTAGCTAAGATGGCTGCCGTTGAGTACGAAAAGTGTACATGGCCACACACTTCGCGATTTTACCATTTGGGGCTAGCCGCTAGCCCAATATGTCCATGGTGTGGACTTGGGACCGTTAAATATCCCAGGATGCATTTTGCATTTCGCATTCCTGTTTTAAAACATCAGTGTGTAATTTGTAAGCTATAAATAGGCTATATAGGAACATTTTAAAAGTATAACAAAGATGGAGGCCTATTCAACATATTTGCATACTATTATTTTAAAATGAAAGAGGGATTTTGTTTTACATAATTTGTTTATTGTATAAGTCGCTGATGGAGGAAACCCATCGAAACGGAAATCCTGGTAGGATCCATCTGATTGGTGTGTGTGTGTGTGTGTGCGTGTGTGTGTGTGTGTGTGTGTGTGTGTGTGTGCGTGTGCGTTTCTATTCTATTCTATACAGTGTTACCCTTTACGTTTCATTTGATAAAAACGACAGTGTTACCCCTTATGTTTTTTTTCCATGATGACTGATGAAAAACAACAGTGTTACCCCTTATATTTATTTGACAAGGACAATTATTTATTTATTTTCAAATATTTTTTTTTCATGACGACCAATAAATTACGACAGTGTTACCCCTTATATTTTATTTGACAAAGACAACAGTGTGACCCCTTATTTTTTTTTCATGACGACTGATAAAAAACGACATTGTTACCCCTTATGTTTTTTTCATTACGATCGATATAAAACAACAGTGTTACCCCTTGTGTTTTTTTTCATGACGACCAATAAAAAACAACAGCGTTACGTTACCCCTTATGTTTTTTTTCATGACGACCGATATAAAACAACAGTGTTACCCCATGTGTTTTTTTTCATGACGACCAATAAAAAACAACAGCTTTACCCCTTATGTTTTTTTTCATGACGACCGATAAAAAACGACAGTGTTACCCCTTGTGTTTTTTTCACGACGACCAATAAAAAACAACAGCGTTACCCCTTATTTTTTTCATGACGACCGATTAAAAACGACAGTGTTACCCCTTGTGTTTTTTTCATGACGACCAATAAAAAACAACAGCGTTACCCCTTATGTTTTTTTTCATGACGACCGATAAAAACGACAGTGTTACCCCTTTTTTTTTTCATGACGACCAATAAAAAACAACAGCGTTACCCCTTATGTATTTTTTCATGACGACCGATATAAAACAACAGTGTTACCCCTTGTGTTTTTTTCATGACGACCAAAGAAAAACGACAGTGTCACCCCTCATGTTTCATTTGATAAAAACGACAGAGTTACCCCTATGTTTTATTCTATACATTTCGACTGTGTTACCCCTTATGGATTTTTCATGACGACAGATAAAAACAAGTGTTACCCCTTGTGTTTTTATTTCATGACGACCAATAAAAAACAACAGCGTTACCCCTTTTGTTTTTTTTTTCATGACGACCGATAAAAAACGACAGTGTTACCTCTTATGTTTTTTTTCATGACGACCGATAAAAAACGACAGTGTTACCTCTTATGTTTTTTTTCACGACGACCGATAAAAAACGACAGTGCTACCCCTATGTTTCATGATAAAAACAACAGTTTACCCCTATTTTATTCTATAATTTCGACTGTGTACCCCTATGATTTTCATGACGACAGATAAAAACGACAGTGTTACCCCTACGTTTCATTTGATAAAAACGACAGTGTTACCCCTTATGTTTTTTCATGATGACGATGAAAAAACAACAGTGTTACCCCTTATATTTTATTTGACAAGGACAATTTTTTATTTTTTTCATATATGTTTTTTCTTCATGACGACCAAAAAAAAAAAAAAAATGTAAGTGTTACCCCTGTCTACATTTTTGCCGGGATCCGAATCTGAGCTGTTTAGAGTATTAACCTCCGAACTTATCAATGCACCATCAAGACGGCGAATAAATTCAACACAATGGTTATACTGGACTTTATAATTCGCATGAAATAGAGATACGAGTCTTCCAACAGAGGATATCAACCGGACTTGAACCCCGGTCTCCAGGGGGTTAGCTCACAGCTCTCTCCACTTCCTACTGAGATTTATAATTTAAACATGTCTGTGGTTATATATGACAGTGCAATAAACATGATAGCATTACGTTTCAAATTAAAGATATTGTGTTTTCCACAGAAATTGAGCCGCGGCCGCCAGTGGGTTAGACAGAGTACACTCCACTGCACCACTGAGGCGATGACAAAACACAATTATCAATCATCAATAAAGAGGATATACATGACATTAAAATGTATGTGTGTTTTTCTATTATTTCCCTTATGTTTTTTCATGACGACTGATAAAAAACGACAGTGTTACCCCTTATATTTTATTTGACAAAGACAACAGTGTTACCCCTTATGTTTTTCTTCATGACGACCAACGAAAAACAACAGTGTTACCCCTTATGGTTTTTTTCATGACGACCAAAGAAAAATTACAGTGTCACCCTCATGTTTCATTTGATAAAAACGACAGTGTTACCCCTTATGTTTTTTTTATGACGACCGATAAAAAAACGACAGTGTTACCCCTTATGTTTCATTCGATAAAAACGACAGTGTTACCCCCTGTGTTTGATCAATATCGACAGGTTTACCCCTTATAATTTTTTTCTTGACGACCAATAAAAAACAACAGTGTTACCCCTTATGTTTTTTTTCATGACGACCAATAAAAAACAACAGTGTTACCCCTTATGCTTTTTTTCATGACGACCAAAAAAAAACAACAGTGTGACCCCCAATGTTTTTTTTCATGACAACCAATTAAAAACAACAGTGTGACCCCCAATGTTTTTTTTCATGACGACCAATTAAAAACAACAGTGTTGCCCCTTAAGTTTTTTTTCATGACGACCAATAAAAAACGACTTATATTTATTTGACAAAGACAACAGTGTTACCCCTTATGTTGTTTTTCATGAAGAACAATAAAAAACAACAGTGATACCCCTTGTGGTTCTTTTCATGACGACCAAAGAAAACAACAGTGTTACCCCCTATGTTTTATTTGATGAATATCGACAGTGTTACCACTTATGTTTATTTCTTGACGGCCGATAAAAAACACCAGCGGTACCCCTGTCGACGTTTTTGCAGGGATCCGAACCTGAGCTGTTTCGAGTATTAACCTCCGAACTTATCAATGCACCATCAAGACACCGATTCAAGTCAACACAATGGTTATACTTGACTTTATAATTCGCATGAAATAGAGATAAGAGTCTACCAACAGAGGACATCAACCTGACTTGAACCCCGGTCTCCAGGGGGTAAGCTCACAGCACTCTCCACTTCCCATGGAGATTTATATTTTAAATATGTCTGTGGTTATATATGACAATAGACATGATAGCATTACGTTTCAAATTAAAGATATTGTGTTTTCCACAGAAATTGAGCCGCGGTCGCCAGTGAGTTAGGCAGAGTACACTCAACTGCACCACTGAGGCGATGAAAATTCACAATGATCAATCATCAATAAAGAGGATATACATGACATTAAAATGTATGTGTGTTTTTCTATTATTTCCCTTATGTTTTTTTTCATGACGACCAATGAAATACGACAGTGTTACCCCTTATGTTTTTTTCATGACGACCGATAAAAACAACAGTGTTACCCCTTATGTTTTTTTTCATGACGACCGATAAAAAACGAGTGTTACCCCTTATGTTTTTTTCATGACGACCGATAAAAAACAACAGTGTTACCCCATGTGTTTTTTTTCATGACGACCAATCAAAAACAACAGCGTTGCCCCTTATGGTTTTTTTCATGAAGAACAAAGAAATATGACAGTGTCACCCCTCATGTTTCATTTGATAAAAACGACAGTGTTACCCCTTATGTTTTTTTCATGACGACCGATAAAAAACGACAGTGTTACCCCTTATGTTTTTTTCATGACGACCGATAAAAACAACAGTGTTACCTCTTATGTTTTTTTTCATGACGACCGATAAAAAACGAGTGTTACCCCTTATGTTTCTTTCATGACGGCCGATAAAAAACAACAGCGTTACCCCTTGTGTTTTTTTTCATGACGACCAATCAAAAACAACAGCGTTACCCCTTATGGTTTTTTTTCATGAAGAACAAAAAATATGACAGTGTCACCCCTCATGTTTCATTTGATAAAAACAACAGTGTTACCCCTTTTGTTTTTTTCATGACGACCGATAAAAAACGACAGTGTTAACCCTTATGTTTCATTTGATAAAAAAGACAGTGTTACCCCTCATGTTTCATTTGATTAAAATGACAGTGTTACCCCTTATGTTCTTTTCATGACGACCGATAAAAAACGACAGTGTTACCCCTTATGTTTCATTTGATTAAAAAGACAGTGTTACCCCTCATGTTTCATTTGATTAAAACGACAGTGTGTGAAAAAGAACAGTGTTACCCCCTATGTTTTATTTGATAAATATCGACAGTGTTAGCCCTTTTGTTTTTTTCATGACGACCAATAAAAAACAATAGTGTCATAGATCGCTACCTAGCAGAGAGTTGTAAGCACTTTCCATCCTTTTCAGTAGAGGAATTGGACTCCCCAAGCAATGTAAAGGAGCAAGTAAGTTACATATTAATTTAGTCTTTCGGCCTGTAGCATATAAACAAAATGAAGCAACTGTCCCATATTTCTAACTGCATTTGAAGTAGACATTGAGACTCTATAGAAAAAATGGACGCTATAGGACAGTGATCATGATTTGTCTCAATATCAGAATAACAACAATGGGTCAAATAGCAATGGCTGGTGGAATGGCCATGAAGTAGGTCTGTATATATGCAGTGTAAGCTTGTCCAGGCCCTGCAAGTCAGGATGTAGGCTATGAATCTAAATGAAAAGTAGGTTAATAGGTAGTGGCCATCCCCAAAATGCACCAGAATACAGGAAATCAAATCTATTAAATTCAAAAAAAAATATGGGGGGGGGGGGGGGGAACCTCAGACCCCCTGTCTGTTACTGTTTGATCGCCAGCCGCCACTGAGAATGACCAATGGAAATAATTCTCTGCACAATTTGAATAGTGTTTAAATATGGTACAGTGGTCATTTGTTTAGCCAATTCATGTTAAACAATGAGGGTTTTGATTGACCCGAGGGAGAGGGGGCCTTTGATCGAGCGTTTGCGTTTTTTTTGTTTTTGTTATCATTGCTTTATTGGCCTAATCTGAGGAGAAATCTATGCCATAAACAGACATTTTATAGGCCTTTATTACACGGGTCTTCTCAATGCCG
Organism: Gadus morhua; assembly: GCF_902167405.1. Taxonomy (NCBI): domain Eukaryota; kingdom Metazoa; phylum Chordata; class Actinopteri; order Gadiformes; family Gadidae; genus Gadus; species Gadus morhua. The sequence goes on from NC_044070.1 coordinate 10,385,609, forward strand.
TGGAACGCTCCGTTCACTTGCAAGGGTAGCAGTCCGGTACCTTGTCAACCCCAGCGTCTTCGGTTGCTAAGCGACGTCAACGTCTTATAGCAGACTATTTCACTGCTGATCAACATCACGAATGCTGGTAACGAATAAATTGTAAAAAGACACACCATGTGAAGTTATTTGCCAAATAAGATTTGAAAAACTTTGGAAGTTTATTTACAACACTATTTACATGGTTTCGGAGCAGTACACTTTGACATTTTAATACAGTTCAGCGAGAAAGGCGACGAAGAATAAGAAGGGGGCGTTCCAGTCTGCGTAAACGGGAACTCCCACCACACGAGAACGCCCATTTGTGTCTGCAGTGGGATGATATTGCTCAGAGCGGGTGTTTTCGGTCACCAGGCTGCGGTCGCGTCTGACCCGAGAGCATGTCAACATGCTCATCTTTCTGAACAATAATCCGTAGACTGGTTGGTTAAGTTATAACATGATTGTTTTTTTGATATTATTAATGTTATTATTTTGGGAAGAAACTAGGGTTGTGTTTATTTTAAGTTATGTTTATGAGCACCGGCTTCGAGCTGCATGCTCCGTTGCTTATAGCAGAGTAGCGTATAACTATTGAACGGATCTGGTTTAACAGAGTTGTTCATCTAATAATAAAGATCCCAAAGAGGAAAACACGCTGCATTTGTATTTTCATTTCATTTTGAATATACCTTTTTTTTTTTTATTTAATGTAAAATATTAACGATTAATCGACTAATTGATCGTTATTTCTCCCGACGATCGACTAAGACAACTTAATCGAATGCCCATCCCTAATCAATATCAATAAAAAACTAACAATCTCCTGTCATCTGAAAGAAATTAAGATGATTTAATTAATTTTTAACCGTTAGTATTTACCGGTTAACAATGGACATCCCTTATATACTGTATATATATAAATGTATATCATACATTGTATGTTTTTTTTGTGTTATCCCAGTTATTATTTTTTTTATCATTTAATATTACTTTTAATAGTTCCGGGACGTTGGAGCATCTTCTTTTATAGCAACTTCTTCTTGCAGTTGCTATAGGTCTCCCGACAAAACCGTGTAAAAATGATCCTAGAACATAGCTGGACGACGTTCCCTCTCCTCGGTGTATAAACAGACGGTCCAAGTTTGCTGGTTAATGACTTCATTGAGGCAGGGAGGCCTGGAGCTCATAACCGTCAGACGTGTCTGGGACCACCCGACAGAATCCACCACACCCCCCTGCCACCTCAGCCCCCTCCCCTTCCTTCCACAGAAACGTGAGGAGGAGAGAGGAGGAGGGGAGAACACCGGTCAGCCCCGCCCTCTTCGCCGTGGCCGACGCGTGACCACGGATAGAGAGACTGACGAGATGTCATGGAGAGCAGAGGAACCGAATCACCCTCTCTGTCTGTCTCCCCCCCCGCTCTCCCTCGAACTAACTCTCTCTGTCTCTCTTCCCCATCTCTCTCAGTACCCCCCCTCTTCCTCTCTCTCTCTGTACCATATGTTGCTTCCCTCCCTCCCTCCCTCCCTCCCTCCCTTCCTCCCTCCCTCCCACCTAGGGCTGGAAAGAGTGTGGAGTATAAGAGTACATTGTTGAGGTTTCTAAGAATAGCTGCAACCAGCTGGGATCAGTAAGGGAGAGAGAGGGGGAATTCCCTCATCAGAGACTGATGGGAACCGGGCTGTTGGTTCCAGCAGTGGTGGTAGCACTGTGCTATCATTGATTTATCACAGTGTGAGCACACTGCTATCACAGCATTAGCATAGGGTTAGCAACAGTGTTATTATTATTTCTCTTTGGGGATTATTAATGTTTGACAGTGTTAGCATAGCATTAGTACAACTAGCACAACTATAGCACAGTGCTGTCACAGCATTAGCACAGAGTTATCACAGCGCTAACAGGAGCTCCCCTTTAGGATAGATACTTTTTTTCTTATCTTTTCATAACACATAGGGTTAGGGTTAGGGTTAGGGTAAGCATGGTGATAGCACAGCATGAGCACACTGTTAGCACAAAGTCACCACAGAGCTAGCAGTGTAAGCGTGCACACAGCCCCGCACTGGGTCTATGGGGCTGTTTAAATGTCTCACAGTAAAAACATTGTGCAGGCAGAGACGTCTGGCAGCCCAACATTCAGCTCTGTGAGCCAATAAAAAATACACACTCACTCGCCGACAGAGAGAGTGTGGTGGAGAGAGAGAAAGAGGGAGAGAGACAGAACGAGAGCCAGACAGACAGGGAAAAAGAGAGAGTGTGAAAGACAGAACGAGACATAGACAGGGAGAAAGAGCGAGAGACAGACAGACTGACAGCCAGACAGACAGTAAGGAGAGAGGGGGAGAGAGAGAGAGAGCGCGAGAGAGAGAAGAGAGAGAGAGAGAGAGAGAGAGGAGAGAGAGAGAGAGAGGAGAGAGAGAGAGAGAGTTAAATGGCTCCAGTGAATTTCTAGAGAGTTAAGCGATGATGTCTTCAGACAATAACTCTGGAGCCACTAGAGAGATCCGCTGGTATGCAGCTCCACCCCCCTACCGCCTACATTGCTAATCTATTCCAGTTACTGGAAGTAAATTACATAAGAGCAGACCACCGAGACACACACACACACACACCACACACACACACACACACACACACACACACACACACACACACACACACACACACACACACACACACACACACACACACACACACACCAGGTATGTCTCCAGCCCCTTTACAGACAGGGCTGGAAACTGTTGCTGGGGAACACAGTTTTCTTTGAGCTGCACTTTGACTGACATTTTTTTATTTTTTTGTTACATAATGTAATGTTTGCTCACAACAGCCACATTAACATCAAACTATCTTTTCTTGATTTTGGTCCTAAAATCCTCCCATTGAATACCCTCAGAAAGATGAGGAAAAGCAGAACACGAAACATTGAGGGGGAACTCTTGTTGAAGTGGGTCTTTTGCAGAACTTTCTCTTTAATAACTAAAACTGCCAACCTTCTTCTGCATCGTGATAACCGGTTTTCAGAGGGCATTCCCTCACTCGATTTCTGGTCTAAAAATAAAATGCAATCGCTTCGTAAAGCAAAGTACTCTCGCTGGTGGTATGGATAATTTCTAGGGGTGGGAATCTCTTGGCACCTCACGATTCAATTCGATTCCGGTTGGAGGTCAACGATTTGATTCTAAAACGATTATCGATGCAACATTTCTTTATGTACATTTCCATGCGTGATTCTCAAAAATATATATATACATCTGAGTTTGCTACTCAGTTTGCTAATCGCTTCCCACTTTTGTGATGATCATCAAAGACATCAACAGATGAAATAACTTATTTTATATTTTATTAGAGAAAAAGCTTATGTCACAGATATGACATTCTATGAACAATGCAATAATCAATGCAGCTTGCATTACAACACAATATGGAAGTATGTAAAAAAATAGGTTTCAGTTTCCTTTTCTTTCTAATCTTTCTTTTCTATGTCATTCAAGAAAAAGCTGCTCTTGAATTAGAAGGAGTTCTTGTGTCTGGCTGTGAGTTTGCGTGCATGCATCGAAGAATCGATTATTTTTCACACCCCTAATTATTTCGAGGACCAGGAATTGCTTGTGAGGAGAACCACTAGCTCCTACTGGCTTACAGATTTCCTTTGTAACCCTACTGCAGGTTCCAGATATTAAGGTTCCACCGTATGTAATAATTACCAATGAAGTAAGATTACAAGAGCACAATACTGGTCTACTGGCCTCTATTATGCCGCTTTTCCACTGCATGGTACCAGCTCGACACGACTCGACTCGACTCGACTCAGCTCGCCTTTTTGCGTTTCCACCGCGAAACATGGTACCTGGTACCTGAAGTGGCTGCTTTTTCTAGTACCGCCTCGCTCTAGGTTCCAAGCGGCTGAGCCGATGCTAAAAGGTGACGTCGGCAGACGGCAGGCCACTGATTGGCCAGAGAGTGTGACGAAGTCACGAGAGCGACATGGCAACCATGCTGGTAACAGCCATAGCAGCGCCGCTGCCAACATATTCCACTTCTTCAACATGCCAGCTAATAATACGAACACGAATACCATCGCATCAATGTCTCCATTGTGTTATGTGGGTTCTGTCCATGTGGGGTTACGTAGGTGTTGTTTGCGTCGCGTACAAAAATACGTCACGGCCCTTT
>NC_044070.1:10389905-10482405 GCF_902167405.1 Gadus morhua
CCCGACAAAACCGTGTAAAAATGATCCTAGAACATAGCTGGACGACGTTCCCTCTCCTCGGTGTATAAACAGACGGTCCAAGTTTGCTGGTTAATGACTTCATTGAGGCAGGGAGGCCTGGAGCTCATAACCGTCAGACGTGTCTGGGACCACCCGACAGAATCCACCACACCCCCCTGCCACCTCAGCCCCCTCCCCTTCCTTCCACAGAAACGTGAGGAGGAGAGAGGAGGAGGGGAGAACACCGGTCAGCCCCGCCCTCTTCGCCGTGGCCGACGCGTGACCACGGATAGAGAGACTGACGAGATGTCATGGAGAGCAGAGGAACCGAATCACCCTCTCTGTCTGTCTCCCCCCCCGCTCTCCCTCGAACTAACTCTCTCTGTCTCTCTTCCCCATCTCTCTCAGTAACCCCCCTCTTCCTCTCTCTCTCTGTACCATATGTTGCTTTCCCTCCCTCCCTCCCTCCCTCCCTCCCTCCTCCCTCCCTCCACCTAGGGCTGGAAAGAGTGTGGAGTATAAGAGTACATTGTTGAGGTTTCTAAGAATAGCTGCAACCAGCTGGGATCAGTAAGGGAGAGAGAGGGGGAATTCCCTCATCAGAGACTGATGGGAACCGGGCTGTTGGTTCCAGCAGTGGTGGTAGCACTGTGCTATCATTGATTTATCACAGTGTGAGCACACTGCTATCACAGCATTAGCATAGGGTTAGCAACAGTGTTATTATTATTTCTCTTTGGGGATTATTAATGTTTGACAGTGTTAGCATAGCATTAGTACAACTAGCACAACTATAGCACAGTGCTGTCACAGCATTAGCACAGAGTTATCACAGCGCTAACAGGAGCTCCCCTTTAGGATAGATACTTTTTTTCTTATCTTTTCATAACACATAGGGTTAGGGTTAGGGTTAGGGTAAGCATGGTGATAGCACAGCATGAGCACACTGTTAGCACAAAGTCACCACAGAGCTAGCAGTGTAAGCGTGCACACAGCCCCGCACTGGGTCTATGGGGCTGTTTAAATGTCTCACAGTAAAAACATTGTGCAGGCAGAGACGTCTGGCAGCCCAACATTCAGCTCTGTGAGCCAATAAAAATACACACTCACTCGCCGACAGAGAGAGTGTGGTGGAGAGAGAGAAAGAGGGAGAGAGACAGAACGAGAGCCAGACAGACAGGGAAAAGAGAGAGTGTGAAAGACAGAACGAGACATAGACAGGGAGAAAGAGCGAGAGACAGACAGACTGACAGCCAGACAGACAGTAAGGAGAGAGGGGGAGAGAGAGAGAGAGCGCGAGAGAGAGAAAGAGAGAGAGAGAGAGAGAGAGAGAGAGAGAGAGAGAGAGAGAGAGAGAGAGAGAGAGTTAAATGGCTCCAGTGAATTTCTAGAGAGTTAAGCGATGATGTCTTCAGACAATAACTCTGGAGCCACTAGAGAGATCCGCTGGTATGCAGCTCCACCCCCCTACCGCCTACATTGCTAATCTATTCCAGTTACTGGAAGTAAAATTACATAAGATCAGACCACCGAGACACACACACACACACACACACACACACACACACACACACACACACACACACACACACACACACACACCACACACACACACACACACACACACACACACACACACACACACACACACACACACAGGTATGTCTCCAGCCCCTTTACAGACAGGGCTGGAAACTGTTGCTGGGGAACACAGTTTTCTTTGAGCTGCACTTTGACTGACAATTTTTTTTTTTTTTGTTACATAATGTAATGTTTGCTCACAACAGCCACATTAACATCAAACTATCTTTTCTTGATTTTGGTCCTAAAATCCTCCCATTGAATACCCTCAGAAAGATGAGGAAAAGCAGAACACGAAACATTGAGGGGGAACTCTTGTTGAAGTGGGTCCTTTGCAGAACTTTCTCTTTAATAACTAAAACTGCCAACCTTCTTCTGCATCGTGATAACCGGTTTTCAGAGGGCATTCCCTCACTCGATTTCTGGTCTAAAAATAAAATGCAATCGCTTCGTAAAGCAAAGTACTCTCGCTGGTGGTATGGATAATTTCTAGGGGTGGGAATCTCTTGGCACCTCACGATTCAATTCGATTCCGGTTGGAGGTCAACGATCAATTTTTTTTTTATGTACATTTCCATGCGTGATTCTCAAAAATATATATATACATCTGAGTTTGCTACTCAGTTTGCTAATCGCTTCCCACTTTTGTGATGATCATCAAAGACATCAACAGATGAATTAACTTATTTTATATTTTATTATAGAAAAAGCTTATGTCACAGATATGACTTCTATGAACAATGCAATAATCAATGCAGCTTGCATTACAACACAATATGGAAGTATGTAAAAAAATAGGTTTCAGTTTCCTTTTCTTTCTAATCTTTCTTTTCTATGTCATTCAAGAAAAGCTGCTCTTGAATTAGAAGGAGTTCTTGTGTCTGGCTGTGAGTTTGCGTGCATGCATCGAAGAATCGATTATTTTTCACACCCCTAATTATTTCGAGGACCAGGAATTGCTTGTGAGGAGAACCACTAGCTCCTACTGACTTACAGATTTCCTTTGTAACCCTACTGCAGGTTCCAGATATTAAGGTTCCACCGTATGTAATAATTACCAATGAAGTAAGATTACAAGAGCACAATACTGGTCTACTGGCCTCTATTATGCCGCTTTTCCACTGCATGGTACCAGCTCGACACGACTCGACTCGACTCGACTCAGCTCGCCTTTTTTGCGTTTCCACCGCGAAAACATGGTACCTGGTACCTGAAGTGGCTGCTTTTTCTAGTACCGCCTCGCTCTAGGTTCCAAGCGGCTGAGCCGATGCTAAAAGGTGACGTCGGCAGACGGCAGGCCACTGATTGGCCAGAGAGTGTGACGAAGTCACGAGAGCGACATGGCAACCATGCTGGTAACAGCCATAGCAGCGCCGCTGCCAACATATTCCACTTCTTCAACATGCCAGCTAATAATACGAACACGAATACCATCGCATCAATGTTCTCCATTGTTGTTATGTGGGTTCTGTCCATGTGTGGGTTACGTAGGTGTTGTTTGCGTCGCGTACAAAAATACGTCCACGGCCCTTTCGCGCAAGCCGACCCCGCCCACGTCCCGGAGGTACTATTTGCGGTGGAAAAGGACCCGCGCTGCTACCGTGTCGAGTCGTGTCGAGTCGTGTCGTGTCGAGTCGAGCTACATGTGCGGTGGAAAAAGCGGCATAAGTCTCTTCTGGTCTACCACTTGGTCTATATCAGTCTCCATAGTTTCTAATAGTTCACAGGTCTCTATTGGCCTCTTAGTGTCTACTGGTCCCCTTGTCTCTCCTGGTCTCTTTCCTGGTCTCCTTCTTGTACTCAACTGGTTTCTATTGGTCTGAGTTTCTTCTGGTCTCCCCTGGATCTTCCTGGTCAATCATGTTCTCAACTGGTCTATCCGGTTTCTCTATTGTTAAAGAGTATGGTATACTCTTTACTGGGGTTTCACTTGTACTCTGGTCACTCCTGGTCTATACTTGGTATCTAAGTCCCTATACCGGTCTTTACTGGTCTTTACTGGTCTCCTCTCTCCTGCTCCGGCTTCCGTCCCAGGATCCATTTTCAAGCCAGGTATATAAAAAAAACGGTTCAACCCCTGTTTCAAACCAGGGTTTGGTCCAAAAAGAAGACATCTGCTAGTCCTGGGCACCACCAAACACAGACTAGATCTAGTACAGGGACAGGTCATTAAGGTGCATGTAGGTGTTAAACAGTACAGAGACAGGTCAATAAAGAGCAGGTAGGGGTTTGACAGTACAGAGACAGGTCATTAAGGAGCAGGTTAGGGTTAGACAGTACAGAGACAGGTCATAAAGGAGCAGGTAAGGGTTAGACAGTACCGAGACAGGTCATAAAGAGCAGGTATGTATTAGATCACCTTGCTCTAGGGGGCTTACAGCCTATTATATACAGAATCTGAATTAACAAATGAGGTTACGTAGCTGTCCAGGGTAACCAGGGTTATGTAGCTTAAGCAAAAGTTAATCAGGAAGACGATATTCCTCCTCTATTCCTCCTCGCTCTATGCACCGTGTTTCTTTCCCAGGCTGTCACTGCAGACCCCGCCCCTTTCATCTCTCAACCAATCTGAAACCATTTGTCGGTCAAACAGGAGAAATGTGCCAAAACAAAGCGAGATTGCGTCCTCCCGGCTAGCAACTCCATTCTTAGTCACAACCATGGAACCATCGTCGACATGAGAAAATAATTTTGATGGTGTCATAAGCACCAAAACATGACATGTCAACCAATGTTGTGGTTCATATTATACTAGTCCCTCCTTGAAATTTAACTGAGTTCCTGTGTGAATACATGGGCAACCTAGTCACTGCCGTAACCAGGCTACAATCAGCGCATGTAAACACACTGAATCCTGTTGTTTATCTGATCATTCTTGAGATTGGCTTTTGATTGTTTATGTACCAGAAATAAATCTTCGTTCAAGGCCTCAACCAATCACATATCATTGAGGTATGGCAACTCCGAACACCCAAACCACCATACACCTCACTCCTCTACACGCCACAAGAGCTTACTAACAAATAGATTCTGTCCTCTGTCCACAGGTCATGGTTTGGCTGTGGGTAAGGAAGGCCCAATATTATATCATAAAATGACCTAATAACCCCATATCCGACCCATTCACCAGGTCCACCAACAACACCTCCATCATATCCATTCATAGGCCTCCACCATGAGAGATGTCCCACCAATCGCATGCTACAAAGGGCATAACGTCCCGTGTAATAATACATGGATACGAACAGAGATGGGGATCTCAAAGTGGCGAGCAGCGCTCCCATGCCATCATTACGTTAACTGACGACACGACCGTCCTAGGCCTCATCAGAGACAACGATGAGACGGCCTACCGAGAGGCGCTGCAGACACTAACCCGGCTGGTGCCAGCATCACGGCCCGGTACGGGGAACCGTTCTGCCCACAGCCGCGAGTCCCGACCGAGTGTGGTCTGATTTGCAGCACAGCACATCGCTTGAAACCGACTCCTGGCCGTTCAGGATATCTTTCACAGGTGGGGTCTGCGGAAGGCAGACAGCATCATTATGGAGCACAGCCACCCAGCAGGCAGACGGTTCTCCTTGTGTACTCAGGCAGACGAGCATGAGAGCATGGCTGCACGTACCACCAGACGTAAGGACAGTTTTTACCTCCAGGGTATCAGGCTTCTCAGCTCATTGACCTAAATAGTCCTGCTGTCTGCAACAGCCATGACTGCTGCTATTATATCAGGACTTATACATGCCTAATGTGCAATTCTTCTGTTTACACTTGTCACCCTTACAGCACAAGCCTCATGTTAATGTATAGTGTTATATTTATCATATTTTCTATTCAATAATATGAATATGTTATTGGTAGTGCGCTTACTGCTTAGCTGTTCTGTTTTTTCTCGTTCAACACATTTCATTGCACCGTTCCTCCTTTGGTAACCTACATAAGACTGAAAACTGAAACTGAAACATATGCCGACACATGGCCCTTTAACTATCTGTTATGATTTAAAGCTCTTCCCCTTTGCACTGACTGAATGTATGGAGTAGATAGAGATGATCCCAACTCGAAGTGTAGGTCCCATGCTTGAGATGTAAACCAGCATAACACAGTTAGGGCATGGTAGGACAGCTTCAATGTGGAAGAAAATATAGTATTTCATCAACCTGAACAATGGAACAAAGAATAGCACATTTTATTTTAGGTTTAGTCTCTTCTAAAGTTATGGGTGCTAGAATAACAACCCGCAGTTAATAATAGGCCTACTACTGTTATACAACAACAGTTGGGTGAAGATAGAGCCATGTGATGCGTTTAAAACATTTGTATCTCCATAAGTTCTCTATAAACGAGTGCGAAGTGGTCTACGACAATGTTTTCTAATTTAAGTGCGCATTAGCGCTCGACAATGGTACAGTACAGTAAGCTAGTGATATCATTGTTATAACACCATCTTCCTTCTGCTGTTGAACAGCAGTGCATCGACACACACGTTAATAGATAATCGATATATAAACGTCATCAATATAATCACTTACCGGATCATTCGGTTGCTATATATATTATATTCCATTTTTCGGATGATCACTTGCGCGTCTTTCAGACCCAGATCTCCACCTCATTTCCATGTGCTCGCGACCACGCGCTCCACGCAGCCGAGAAATCCGTCAGACACGGGGAGTGACGTCACGGCGAGACTAGAATTAAATGGCCCGCGGTGAGGATAAAATCCGCTCCATCGTGTAATGGCTCCGTTAGGAAACGCCGTCGACTCGCTTCTTTATTAAATGCGTGACTCAAAATAATATTGATTTTAAATATGAATCATGCAGTGGGGTAATTTCAATGTGCCACTGTTGTGTTATGGTTTCTGCTGCTTGCTAAAGTTAATCCCTGTACACATGGTTTCTTATAGGCTTCACATAGCAGAGCAGACTGTGTCAACCCAGGAGAACCTGTACAAAAATGATACTCTGAGACCCCTTACGAAAGCAATAATGTAGACCTATAATGTAGAAGGGTTTGTGCCTCAGAATACCTCACTGGATTTCTTTATTGGCAAAACTCCGACATTTTGAGGACTCAAGAGAGTTGTGATACTGTACAATTTAGATTGTACATAAACAATAACAATGGCTAATGTTTCATGTCTCGTATGAGAAGGGCTTTGGATATTTATAACACAACTATGTTGCTCTATAGTGACAAATAATTAGACGATTTATTATCAAACAATTGCAAAAAAAGATTTGTAACACTCTCAACAAGCGTATGCTTCCAAAATGGAGAGTTGTTGAGGTGTGATTTCATGAAGTTCAAGCTTTATAGCCCTATAGTGTACATGAACATGTTAAGGTCTCTAAGTCTATATATTTCCTTAAAATACTGGACAATCGAGGTAATAGTTTGAGTTCCTTCTTTAACCATATAACGATACTAGGATGTTAATTGATGTCTTGAAGCCCGTCCCTATCCTGCAGAGCTAGAGGGGCGTCCGCCCGTCTCCACTCACTTCCTACTATAAATACACACCAGCCTAGAGCCCCTTTAACTGCTAACCTTTGGCAGGACATTTCATTGATCACCATTAAGCATAACTACACCTGGGGCGCAGGACTGGATGTGCCGTGTCCGAGTTAAAGTATTGTTGCCTCTTCGATGAACCCTTGACCCTTGCGTATCACGCTCGTGTACAAGGCGGGAGAAATGTAAACATAAACACAGAACAGTGTTTCCTAGTAGTGGCACTCATTGATGTAAGGTGATCTGACGTCATACTAGAGGCTAACATGTGATGAGTGTCTGACCAAAGAAAAGCAAGAGACAGTTTCAGGAACCATTTTTCTTTTATATTTGAATTGAGGAACAAAATGGAAAAGCGAACACTGAAAACCACTGGGTGAGAACTTCCAGTCAAATTGATCCAAAAATACCTTTTATAGGAAATTTTATTTACAAAAAAATGAAAAACAAAAGAAACATAAAAAAAAAGGCTTACTTTATGTTGGGCGCTCAACTGTGCACCACCAATTTTTTTCTTTTTATATTTTATTAATAAAAATAAACTTTAAATATTGTAATCCAACCATAACGTCTGAGGCAGTATTGAAAACGTTGAAATCCAACAAGATCTCCACAACTTTAGAATCCACGTCTTGCATTCGCATGCAACATTATAACCTGTACACACTCAACCGAACCGACTTGCATAAAAAAAAACTAACTTAAAAAAAAACACCACCAGCGCCAAGTCTTAAGACCCCCATGTGGCCCTCAGGGCCGGGGGCTCTGCAGGAGGCAGAGCCGCTGTCGGAGCGCCTCGCTCCTCCTCTGGAGCTGCTCCTTGACGGACAGCAGCCGCTCCTCGTCCGTCTGCATGCCGTAGATGCACTCCGTGGCCTTCTTCAGGATCACCACCTTGGCCGCCTTCTCGTTGTTGGCCACCTCGGGGATCTCGTCGCGCAGCGCGAAGAAGCTCAGCTTGAGCTCGTTGCGGCGCTGGCGCTCCAGCACGTTGTGTGTCCTCCGCTTGTCGCAGTCCTCCGTGTCCGAGGTGCGCGGGCTGGCGCACTTCCTGTTGCCGCTGATCTGCTTGAGCACGCGGCCGTGCCCGTGCCCGTGGCTGTGGTGATGGTGGTGGTGGTGTGAGGGCGGCGAGCTGCCGCTGTCCAGCTTGAGGCGTTTGACGGCGGCGGTGGCGGCGGGCGCGGGGGGGGTCGTGGCGGGTGGAGGGGTGAGCGGCGTAGTTGTGTTGGTGGGTGGAGACGTGGCAGCGCTTCAGCACCAGCGGGCTGGGATGCCGCGTGTCCGAGGGGGACGAGTCGCCGCGTTTAAGGTGCTGCCGCTTCTCCACCGTCACCACGTCGATCTCCTCCTCGTCCTCATCGTCATCCTCGTCTTCCTCCTCTTCCTCGTCGTCATCCTCATCGTCACCCTCATCTTCTGAAAGAGACGGACGGGCAGAAGGTAAACAAACATCCTAGACTTTCAGGTCACAGGAATGCTGCTAAAGAACAAGGCAGGAAGGCGTGTGATCTTTCCTAGGATCAGCTGTCTCAGACGCTCCCACAGCAATGCTTGGCAACTACAGTGCACCACGTCATAACAAAACAGCACTAACCCAGCTGGGACAGAGGAAACGCGTCCCAACCACCCACCCGAGTGCTTGGAACCGCACCAGCTCGCCTCGGGATGACCCGCCCTACACCTTCCCTCCCTCCCTCCCTCCCATTCATCTTCATTAGTAAACACAAGATCAGAGATAACAGCTAGCCAGTGTTGAGCCTACCTGAGTCGCTGCAGCTGCTGCTACTGCCGCTACTGTTTGGGGGGGGTATCCAGTGACAGGTCCCGTGGGGAGGAGGTGCAGCTGGTGTGGATGGAGGTGGTTGTGGTGGGGGGGGTCTGCGGTAGCACCGCCACACTGGGCTTGGGAGTCTCGGCAATGGGGTAGGGGAAGACCACGGAGGGGTCGATGCACTCTTCCGCGGACGTGTTGAGGTCTTGCAGGTAGTTTTGTGTTGAGTCTCGCCGACGGACACTCTGACGCGGGGCTACTCCCCCCCGTGGAAGAGGCAGAGTCCCTGCGCGCCGCGTGAAGCGACGCCAGGCGGTCAGACACTACTTTCTCGAGCTTGGCCACGGCAGAGAAGCCGCTCCACATGCAGTCCTGGATGATGATGGACTTGAGAAAGGTCTGGGAGTAGTCAGAGTCGCAGATAATGCTCTGGTTTACCGCGTCGTCCCCCAGAAACTCTGTGACCATCTCCAGCTGGTCGGCCGTGGAGGGGAAGAGGCTGGAGAGAGAGGGTCTGCGGCTTGGGGAGAGGGGCGGGGTGGGCAGCAGCTCGAACTTCTTCCAGATGTCCTCGCTGGGGGCCGGCGGCTGGGGCTGCTGGTTGTGGTGATAGAAGTCCTCCTCCTCGTTGTCGTAATAGAAGTAGGGCTGCAGGGAGTCGTAGTCGTAGTCATAGTTTTTACTCGTCGCGGTAGCCCCTGAGGAAGAGTTCAGCGGCATGGCTGCCCTAAATGTGGCCGAACTGAAAGGAGAAGAAAAGGTTGCAGTTAGTATTAATTGGTCACGTCTAATGGATGTGTGAGTGTGTAAACGCTGCGACAAGGTGTGTTGAGCACGCGTCAAAGTGCAGCACTGTTCAAATGGCAGACAGTTCAAAACACCGGCAGGCATGCGCTTTTGGCATGCATGCACTTTTCTAGCAGCAGGTGCTCGATGCGTTGCTGAAAGTAACTAAAACATGCAGTATACACACATGCTGCAGCACACACGCACACACACATGCTGCAGTACACACACATGCTGCAGGCCATACACATGCAGAATAGACGCCATGCTGCAGTAGTAACGTTACACTAAGCCGGAGATGAGGTTTTAAACCCGGCAACACGCTGAGGCGTAGCACCATGCGTCCAATACGCTGCTAAATGCCTCCTCTTACCGTAAGCGTGAAAAGGTTGACACCCGGTGTGGGTCTGAGAAGCGGGGGGGAAGGACCCAAAATGCGCTAAAAGTGCAAGTATTCCAGCAAGAAAGAAACGTTAATCCAGTTCTGGATCGGGGCGGAAAAATCTCGCTCGTACTGTCAGTGGAGCCGGAGGAGGCGTGCGTTGGTGTGAGTTGTAGAAAAGATGGACATACGCCGGCTGTGGAGTGAAGCCGTTCACGAGCTGCATGGAAATCACAGCTGAGGGACGATCGGCAGCAATAAGAAGGTCGCGTTACTCTGTGAACTGTATCCCTCCGCGAGAGCTTTCCCGCTAAATAAGCAATGGATTTAGGTCTTAATGAAAACACATATATTCTCCACAGGTTGTGCTATAAATCAACACTTGATTCGAGGATGAGTGTTTTTGTGGATATTTAGTGTGTATAAGTAATCTTTGAAATGGGGGACTACTTCTCGTGGAGGGAGAATGTGGGAGGGGTTATCGTAGGAGTCCATTGATTCGACTGACTCGAGTAGTGCTGTAGTAAAGTGGTTGGTAATAATAATAACTGTAGTACGGTGGGTGCTAACCTCTCATTAGACATCCACGGCGATAACAAGAATTAGCTTTTCACTTGGAGTTCTTCCTAAAAAGAACACCCCGCCTTAAGCACACACTATACAACACAAAAGATAGTAGACTGTTTTTCGACGCCAATAAAAATCGACTCATAATCTTGGAATTTTTACAGCTATTTAATGATTATACAATATGCCGGTGCCGTATGTAGTGCAGACACACACATCATTAAATGAATAAACATTCGTTTGAATACAGTGATTTTTGATTCAGTGTAAATGGCTATATGGTTTATTAATATAGTCTTTATAACAGTGCTGCAATGCAATACGGAATGATACATTCACCACGACAGGTGATTTTTTTCTGTCTAGATTTGAACAAAACAGTGAAACTAAATTAAGAAAAAATTAATGTGTGTTTTAATGTAGCCTGCTGTTGAAGGAAACACATAACAGAATAATGAATGTACATGTTGGAATTAAACTCCGCTGTGTTTTGATAAAACTCGGTTGGACTCAGGAAAATAATACTCAGAAGGTGGGCAGACAGCAGAGCGGCTGCGGCGAGACCAGCCGCCCTCCCCTGGTTAGACGTGCCTCCTGCGCCCTCTGCTGGAAGAAACGACACTGGCCTGGCGCGCAGTGAAATTCAGAGCAGAAATTACAGGACACTCTAATCCAGTGGTTCTCAAACTTTTTACCATGAGTACCACCTTAGAAATGATTTGGCTCTCCAAGTACCACCGGAATTAAAATAAAGTGCGTAGGCCTATAACTACATAGAGTTTACACAGAAGGCATTAATATTAATAATACGATTTATTAATCACATAACTTTACTTGACTGAAGCAATCAACTGTCTATAACTCATGTATTGTATTTAAACACTTGCAACGGGATAATACTAACAATTGAACAACTGCTTCAATAGGGCTACCCAGCAAATGGGGATATCATCTGGCATATAACATACCAGTCAATCTAGTGAGGTTATTAACAATTATACTGCATTAAAGCATTCACAGCACTGAATATTAATTTTAACAACTGCAGTCAACCAATCATGTGAGGTAAATTGTACTGCATCAAAAAACATTCAAAGAATTGAACATGAATATTTAAATACTGGAGTCAAACAATCCTGTTATAAGCAATCATGCAGAGCAAAGAGAGAAATCATGTGTACTGCGAAAACACTAATCAAACTATCATGAGTAAGAACAAGCGTATCATAGAAAAACAACGTATTCAGTATTAAAAAATACTGCAGTAAGTGCCATAAGGTCAGAATATAAACTATGTTTAGGTTTGAAGGAGAATGTACTCAGGCACACATTGAAAATTAGGCCTATCATGCTTAGTGAGAGGGGTGTGATGTCTGGGTCGATTGAGGTTTGCTTTAGCCTCAGACTTGGTTCAGTATCCAACCTGCTTCCAGCACTCGAGTTGAGGGGGATGGCATCCCCCTTTGGAATTAAAATGATCAAAATCATCCCCCTTCTGAAACAGCCATCCCCCTTCCCATCCCGTTATTTTATCAATTAATGTGGAAATATTACCGCTATTTCATTATAGCGGTAGCAACGTTACTTTTCCCAGGGACAGATTTGACAGCGATACTGCATTCTCGGGCAGTATGCTATTGCGCAAGCAAGCAGGCGTACTTGCGCAATAGTGCCTTCACGAGCTCTCATTCCACACCGTACGAAACTGACACTGGTAGCGTGAAGCAGTCTCTGCATCTCAGACATCGCTTCCGCAGGCAACTCTGTCCCCTTTTCTCCCTTTCATTCCAACCAGTGAGCAACGCTAGTCTCCCTTCTCTTCCGAATGCATTTTTTTTAAAAAAGAATAAGAATCAGTTTTTAAAATCCTTAAATGTGATGCATGCCTCCGAATCGTGTGATGCGTCCGATCAGCTGCGTTTTTGGGGATAAAATAAGAGCGATGACATGATGACAGTAGCCATCGCTCTTATTTGTGACCATTTATGACCAAGAGAAGCCTGGTCGCAAATGGAATGAGAAAGCGCACAGCCTTGTCTGAAAGCGCAGGATATTCGCTGCGTCGCTGCATCCAAAAGTCCAGAAATGTCTGGCCTCTGAAGGCAGACTTCAACGTCTCGTCACAGGACGATTTTGCAAAATTGTTGCTTCCCCTACTCGTCGTCACAGCAGTTAGTCAATGCAGGTTTAACATAATTGCATATGATGGGTACATGCACATATTTTCTTTAACGGTTGCTTCAACTTCAAAAAATTGCTTCAAAAAAATCGTTCATACTCCGCGTACCAGTAGAGGGCGCTCGCGTACCACCAGTGGTACGCGTACCACAGATTGAGAACGGCTGCTCTAATCAATAAAAAAAAACGCATTAAAAATCCATTTAAGTTGAATGAAAAACACAAAGCTCAAATAACAAAAATGGTTTCAAAATCGTCGTTGCAGTTTAAATGATGAAAAGTAACTATAGGTAGCAATTAGACGTTTGAGGTAGATCTCTGGAAAGTACATTCTTGAACCTATACATTATATTGCTTTAAACCCCACAGCTACTTAAATAAAAAAAGTAGTTTTCTAGGTTTAAGATTATCTTATCACACTTTTCAGGATGTCTTTGAAGGAAAAGTGAAAACATCTCAACGTGGCAAAATGACCCTGAACAAAGACAAGGAACATGCTACGATGTGAAGTAGAAGTCTTATATTTAGTGGAAACATGGTTTAGTATATTCAAAAGGGTAAATGGGAGTTTACGACCCAAAACCAAAATAACTCCTCTATTGAAAATCAATTGAATCTAATTAGCTTCTCAAAACCATCACCGTAAAAACCAAACCCTAACGCTCAAAGCTGACTAACACTCAAACTAATCCTTAAATCCAAAAATCGAACCATGAAACCTAAACCAAATAGGAAACCTTATACCCTAGGGATGGTTTTGGTTTTAGTGTTTGGTTTAGTTTTAAGGTCTGGTTGGATAGGGTTTTGTATTGGGGTTTCGTTTAGCCTTAATGTCTGCTTTTGGGATAAGGTTTCCTATTTGGGTTTATTTTTGGTTAAGATTTAGGGTCTGGTTTTAGGACTGGGTTTTGTATTTTAAGATTGGTTTTTGGGTTGTTTTTAGTGGTCTGTTTTCAGGGTTAGGTTTTGTGTTTGGGTTTTAGGGTCTTGTTCAGGGTTAGGTTTTGTATTTGGGTTTTAGGGTCTGGTTCAGGTATAGGTTTTGTATTTGGGTTTTAGGGTCTGGTTCAGGGTTAGGTTTTGTATTTGGGTTTTAGGGTCTGGTTCAGGGTTAGGTTTTGTATTTGGGTTTTAGGGTCTGGTTCTTGTATAGGTTTTGTTTTTTGGTTTTAGGATCTGGTTCAGGTATAGGTTTTGTATTTGGGGTTTAGAGTCTGGTTCAGGGTTAGGGTTTGAATTCAGGTTTTTGGTTGTATGGTTTGGTTTCAGGTTTTGGAAAGAAAGATCTCTCTGGATCTTTGTTTTAACTTTAAATTATACTTTTTCTTTTTTACTCAATTGCATTTTATTTTATACTTTATACATACTCCAATACTACTATATCCTACTATATATATGCTACACTTTATTAAAATAACAAAATATCATACAATGGTGTACTTGCAATTGCAGAGCACCTATAATGTAAGGGTACTATTTGTATATGATATTATTTTAAGACACTGTAAAGCCCTACCAAAATAAACGTGTTGGCCACTGAAAAGTAAAGTGGTGATGTTCTCAACAGAAGTGACAAGCTGTGATAATACATAGCGACGGCCAGTATATGTATTTTATTTCCTATGAGAGTGATTAAGGATTATTTTTGAGTTACTTCCATAATTACATTGAGTTTATTGTCTAGTTTAGTGGCTCTGTGTTTGACCAAGAGCTTAGTAATTAAGTTTGATTCCCAAAGTGTTGTAAGAAATAAGTTTCTTTATCATGTACGTTTGATTTTTACAAAAGATAGCCTATGAGGTAGATTCTTTATAATAATCAGGAACTGGCTTGGTAGTGTAGTGGCTAGTGTGTTTGACGCCCAGCACAAAGGTGTTATGTTCTACCCCAAATGTCTGCACAAATTGAACTTCATAATAAATGCAAGTGTACATTGCATAGCTAACCCCAGCGTCCTGCGGTGTCAGTCAGGCCTGTGTTCCGCTAGCAAACATAAGCCGCGTTTACATGGCAGATCTATGCCGCATAGATTTCTATGCGGCATATAAAATGGTCATGTATACGCCTCATTCGGAATACAATTATCTGTTCGGCATAGATTCTATGCCGAATAGAATAGGTGGTGTAGTCCGTTTTAAATCGCCATGTATACACTTATTCCGCATAGATTGGGGTTTAACTTAGAGCAGCTGCAGTAGTTCACTGAGCTCCGTCGGTACTTTTAAACACACCGAACTTCACCGCTGTCAAGGAAAGTGGATTTATTGCCTGATTCATGTCTTTGTTATCACTCCGTAAAAGTAGTCCGGTAAGCGTGTCCGGTTGCTAAGCGACGGGACATGGGTGTTTATTAATGAGGTGTCCGCGCGCGTCCGAGATAACTGTATGAGTAGGCTACTACTAGTACTTTTGCAGGCTGAACGTTAAAATACTTCTTAACTTAGAGAGATGGCAGCTGCAGTAGTGCGCAATTGGACCTTCGAGGATTCCTGGTCACTAAATTCCCGTAAGACCACTCTCTCCCACCAGTCTTGGCTGCGGACTCGCATTCAAATTCCTCTTGTTTGCGGCGGAGCATAGGGTAAATATAAAGATCTGACGAGAAATTGACGTTGCTGCGCTGTCCTCCTCCTTCTTAATTGAAGAAGCAGGCAGAGAAAAGCTCTCTCCTGCTGTGCTTTCATTAAAATCAAATTTTAAATCCCCGATAGTGATAAGACATCCATTATGTCGCCGCCGGTCCAGAGACGTGTCAGGTGTGCGCGATAGACATAACGGACACTTTTGTTACTGCCATGTATACAGTACATTCGGAACACATTTTAGGAACAGATCTATGCCGCATAGAAATCTATGCGGCATAGATCTGCCATGTAAACGCGGCTTAGAATAGATTAAGCTTTTATTGTCATTGTACATCTTGGAATGATTGTATTCAGTAAATTAGTCTATATATGACAATTTGGCCAATGTTTGACCAGGTTTTATAGTATAATTTGTTGATTACTTTTGATGCATTAATGGTATTATTTCTTCTTCTTTTTTCTGAGGTATACTAAAAACTTCTTAAAAGTCCTTAAATTGTCACTTCCCTGTCATCTGGGGACAGCCACCAGATTCATGTGGGGGTCCCGACCCACAGGTTGAGAACCACTGCTCTAATGCTCACAATAGGTTGGCACCTCTTCTGTCTAGTCGCTCTGCGTCTCAGAGGGGGTCTGTGCCTGTGGACAGTTCTGACACCAGCCTATCAGTGACATCATTTCAAGCTAATGGACATTGAAAATGACCAGTGCCCTGCTCCGAGACACGGAGTAGACATAAACTGTGCCATTGCTTTAATATATGAAGATTTTTTTTATTTTATTTTTTTGTTATAGTGGCTGCTCCTCAATTTGACCACAAGTTGACTGAATTGAAGTACAGGGGTGCCCTGCAGAAGGGGCTGCGCTACTCACCTGAAACGAGTGGAGGGCTACCAAGAAAAGCTAAAGAGTTATAAGGACAAAAGTTATTGTAATGTTCTTGATAATAGGGTTAATTAGTGTTAATGTTCATAATTCCTGAAGATGTTTGTTTGTCATTGATTTTGAATATTCATTAAATAACTTTTTGAATAATGGGCTGTTTTGTTGTTTTTTTGGTTTGTTCATAGAGTATTCAGGAAAGCAGCTGTTCTCAACCTTGGTTTCTTAAAAAGAATGGAAATAGCCAATCTAATGGGGTTTTTAATGACGCATATTAAAAACATACAAAGCAAGATTGAAAAGTGTTGAAATGGCCCTTTAATAATAACCTTGTTTCAATGTATGATGCAATGCACATATATAGTTTAATCACTGTTGATTCAATTCTATATTCTTTCAATGTTGATCATATCATAATTGAATCAAGGTTGATTCATTGTCAGAATTAATTGGAAATGTAACGTCATTTCAATGTTGATCATAGCGAGCACTTTCAATGTATATTTCAATGTCTGACATCAATGTTGATCACAATCTTCAGCCAGACAATATCTCAATGTTGATTCAATCACGTTTTGCTATCTGGGTTTCCTTCTGCCCTGTAGTCTATTTCAAAGACATGCGGCCCCCCAGCGCTCAAAATACAGTGATGCCACTGGTGGCTTTGTATCTATTTTATTCACATAACTATCCCTTCTATTTGGTAGTTCACCAAAACACCTTGAAACAACTCGAGTCTCACATTCTTATGCCACCATACACCAACAGTGTAAGCAGGCCAATGGCAACCAAGTGCGTAGTCCTTCCTCCCTCACTTTAAAAAACACCACACACACACACACACACACACACACACACACACACACACACACACACACACACACACACACACACACACACACACACACACACACACACACACACACACACACACACAGTGTAGGGCAATGCATTTGACATTTCTGATTCTTCCGTTCAATTCATTTTACATTTCTGCATTTTTAGCAATGCTTTGCGCTTTTCATTCAGCGGCCACTTTATTTGCTTCCAACCATTTACTTTTTTCTTAAATGTTGTGCATGTTTACATTGTTTACTCCATTTAGACTTTTGAACCTTTGTTCAAATCCTTTCACTTGATTTAGGCCATTTATCGTTTCTTTATGTCTTAAACTGTGTGGCTTCATTAAAAAAATATTTTCAACCTCACTTTGGGTATGGGATTTGCGAAATGCCAGCAGATTTTTGAAAATACACAACTCAAATGGTCCTACCCCCTCTCCTTCAACGCTGACTCTGACTCCACCCAGTCCAAGTACATGGACGCGCAATCATGCACGAGCGCGAACACAAGATGCACGAGAGCGAGCCATTAGCTAGTTAGCTAGCTGCAGTAGCTACCGCAGGATAACAACAAACAGAAGCTTGCTCTGGGTCACGAGCTTTGAGTACGTGCACGAAGGGGTCACGCGCGGGGAGCGGGAGTGCAGTACAACATTTGATTGACGTACTAACTGTCCAATGCTACTCAGTGGTTCTGGAAATCATTGGCTGGAGTTTTTCGAGCCCTGCCCGTTCCACAGATGATTGACTTGACCTACCTTGAACTCAGTGGCTGTAAGTGGGTTATGATAAGGATTTCAAGTAATTTTGAGAATTCCATACCCAACCTTTAACTGTTAATTAATACCTATATAATGAAAAAGGTGAATATCAAAAGTGAACTATTTGCTTATCTAGGCAATTGTATAACTTAGACTAGTCAGAATCAGGTTTGAACCCAGAACTTTCGGTCTATGAGACCTTTGAGCTTAGCAGCGAACCAGCTCATTTGAGAACATCAAATTTCTCTCAACTTTGGTGGTCAACACATGTTAATGCCAAAGCGTCTGACATTGAAAAATACAAAAATTTAATTGTATTCCCAAGTCTAGGTTGAATCTAATCAATTAGGTGTACTTAAAAATGAGGTAGCCAATCCAGCTGGAGGTCAGACTACCATGCCTCGACTAATACAAAAAATGTCCAGTGTATTTATTAGAGACTAGAGTTGTAAGCAGAGATCTGAGCAGAGCTATCTTCGTCCCTTCTCCCATTGCTCTTCAGGCCTGTGAAACGTCCAGGGGTATGTGATCATCCATACCGTAGCACAGGACCTTTGAGTTTACATTAAATATGCCGGTGTTGCTTTAGCTCGGGAGATTGGGTGGTGGAGCTACCATTTAATGTATCTTCTTTGTGAATGACCTTTAAGAGGTAGTTTCAAAGGGCCTTTTGCTGTTTTTAGATTCGGACACTCTGTGAATCAGCGTTAAGAGAAGTGTGTATGTGTGTCTAAAAATGTAAATTAAATGTTCCACACAGAAAAAGGAACTTGATGGCAAGTTCTCGTTACCAGGCCCCACTCAGTTGTAGGGCAGTAGACCTACATGTCACTCTTGAGAGTGCATGGATGCATCATGCTGGCAGGCTATTAGAGGAGCCGTCTAGACAGCCGAGGGAAGCGATGGGGTGAATCACGTGTATTAATAGTGGACAGAAAACGGAAGCTTCATCCACCTAAACTCTTGCCCTCTGTAGGCTAAGGCAACAGCAACATCACATGAAGTCACATCACTACACAACGTTAATTCTGCTGGGGAGAAAACAAACCTACTCATAATGGCCTACGATTAATCAAAACAAAAGGTGGGAAAATGTGTATTTCTCCGAACTTTCCCATCGCTTTACCTGCTAACTATTTGTATTATTGTATTGTGTAATGATTGACTTGAATCTAGAACACACACCTGGAAGCCTTGTTGCTCTGTTGGAACACAACATGCTTACCATGTAACGTAGGCCTGACTTCATGTGTGTTGTTTCCAGGTGTTTCCTTCATGTTCTGTGGTTCATTCTCCACCGAGTCTTGTAGTCTGCAAGATGACCTCAACACAGGCAGTTATAGGCAGCAATAATACATTTGAAATGTATGTCAAAAATGTGCACATTTTAACATGTAATCTTCTCTATCAAGTTCAAGTATTTATTGCAAGGTCTTACAGTGTGTGTTTTTATGACAAAGTCTCTCTCTGCTACCTTGTGAACACTATTTCAACATTCCAATGTTCTGGATTTTGTAACTGTAAATTGTATTGTATAGTTTATTTTTGTTGTGCAACCTTATCTGTAGCATTGTAAGGGCTTATCTGCTTTAACTTTTAAGCAGGCCGACATTTCCTTGTGCATATAATACTTGTGTAAATTCCATACATCCAGATTTGATTGTTCAATTGTCTGACTTGATAATGTCCATATTTGCACTGGAAGTTGGGAACTATTGGAGGAGTTTGTAGTCTTCCATTGCGGTGTACAGTATGATGCCAGTCTCGGAAGATGGTGGTGGTTATAGTATACCTACTTGCTGGTGGAGTTATGCTATTTTGACAATATTTTTACGTTTTTACTTGCTCTAAAGGGCCGCTGAGTTCATGTCTATAAAAGGTAAAACGTTTGGAAAAAGATTTTCCATACATCGAATTCTCATCATTACAACACTTTGTGTAGATAAGCTGAAATAATAAATATTGTATATGATTAATTTGAATTATGACGCATTGATGTACCTCACACTTCTTTTTATAAACTGATTATTACGGTCCCCATTTCTAAGGCGAGAGTTGCAATGGACCAATCTGTCCCCTAGATGGCACCGCGCAACCACAACGTACAGATTACTTTACGCACAAGTAGGTCAAGTGATCTATACATCTATATAAAGCATACACCAATGTACGTGTTCATACCACATTTCTAAAAGCTCGTGTACTGTTTCCATTATAGACCTACTTCTTAAATTATCTTAATAATTACGTCTTCTTCATTTGCGTAGGTTTTGTATATTTAAGTTATTCATTCAAACGTGAAAGGTTGACGGGGAAATACGTTCTGGTAACTCAACATAAATCCCATCGTTGCTCTATGTTGTCCATCGACTGGTTCACACACGCGATAAATAACAGGTTTATATCGTTATGTGACGTCACGCGACGCCCACCCACGTGCGGTGACTTCAGTCGGCGGAGGGTGGAGGACGAGCAGCAGACCCAGGAACATTCAAACGCAGCCCATAAAACGCAAGGCTTAAAACAATAGCCTCGACAGTGGAGGACACCTTTACGGTTTCACTTCTGAACCCCCTGTTGCCAAGCGATGTCTTCGGTTCCGTCGGTCTGAGGTGTTTCATTGTGTTCCTCTCATCCCGGGCGTCAAGCTGTGATATTTCAGACCATGTTTCTGGAGGAAAATGATGCGCTCATTGGCGATTTCTGGTGACCTTCGCCTCCGTTCAACGGAACATTTCGCTCTGAGCCGCTGCCGGTGTCGGATCGCCTCGACGTGTGTCGTCTGATCGGTGACCGGGGCTCTCGTCAAACCCGCCAGAGTACAGGTGTCGATAGCGTCTTTCGGCCTGCGATCCGAATTCTTTAAATCCATCAAGACCTTGGCAGATGCCCCACGTCCTGACAACCCGGCGGCGTCACCATGATGGACTTTCCATCCCTCACTCCGTACTTGCCGCTCATGCGCTTTCTGGTGCCGCTGGCGATCACCAATGTGGCCATCGACGTCGGCGAGCAGGTAACCGTGTGGCGTGGACTCGTTGTGTTGCTGCGGGTCCGAAGCGACCCGCGCCGCAGTCTCCTCATCAGATCAATGTGGTGTTGTTTTTCCATCCGTACATTCCGTCGTGTTTTTCCTTTGATAAAAGGATTAGCCCTGGAGTAGGTTTGGGTCGTGGTTGTGACTAGGGGGAGGGGGTTTGACGACCGTTAGATGGATAGATGGATGGATGGATGGTGGCTTCTGGGACCGGTAGCTCGTCTCACGGCAGGGTAAACAACACAAGGGGTATGGAGCCTGTACGAGGGCGCCTGTAATACCCGGTCCTTTAAAGACCACTTAAACGAGGCTTGAATGTCATCAAAAATTATTAATGAATACTGGTTGGAATTTTTATTAACATTTAAAGTCCTTGGGGAAAATCTGATGTTTACACAAACCGGCTTAGCGATGGCCGTGATTCAAATTAGAAGGCAAACAAATGTCTGGGCCTTTTTTTTTTTAAGAGAGCGACAGAGAGAGATGGCAGGTCGTCCTTATGAGCTAAAAAATCGCCAGTCGGTTTCCTTAATGACCATCATCCTGTCAGACTGTTTATCTTGCTATGGATACTCTGTTTAAGAGTAGACGGCGTTCAATTAAAGCCCCGCGAGAGTACATAAGGAAGGGATTTGGCTTATGTAAGCTGCTATAAATAGATTTTCCCCGCTGGATCATGGCAGCTGGATTTTCCACTTCCGGAGACAGAATGAGTTGATAGCGGCGTATTGTTATTTTTTACTGGTACGCTTGATTTGTCATGTTTCCATTTTCGGCTATCTTTCCTGTAGACAGTCCGTTTATTTAATTAATTAACTAAAAAATAAATCCTTTATTGATTCGTACAACCCCTCTTCCCCAATGTCCCCACAAACCGATTCAAACTGCCTGTTATTTATCTTCAAAAGCCAAACGTGTGTTTTGGTTTGTGATAAAGAAAGGCCTAGTCATGATGATGTCTGCGGCATCTGGTCTGCCTGCTCCAAATGTGCTGTCTCACTTCCTTCTCTCTGTCTGGTTCTCTTCCCCCCCCCCCTTCCCAGGCTCTGAACAGAGGCATAGCCACTGTGAAGGAGGATGCGGTGGAGATGCTAGCTAGCTATGGGCTAGCCTACTCCCTGATGAAGTTCTTCACAGGGCCCATGAGCGACTTCAAGAATGTGGGCTTGGTGTTTGTCAACAGCCGCCGGGACCGCCGCAAGGCCGTACTCTGCATGGTCGCCGCCGGGATAATAGCCTTCGTCCTACACATTCTCATCGGTGCGTTTTTCAGCCACACTGATTCACTTTCCCACGATGCATTCCTACAGGTTCTGTTTGATGTATTGGATTAAAGGGGTCTTGCGGTGTAACCCTTTTACTTCATGAAAACATGACAAAACCCGTGGTAACTGAATGTGAGCCAAAGTTGAGCTTAGAAAAGTT
This sequence comes from Gadus morhua, assembly GCF_902167405.1. Taxonomy (NCBI): domain Eukaryota; kingdom Metazoa; phylum Chordata; class Actinopteri; order Gadiformes; family Gadidae; genus Gadus; species Gadus morhua. Next base: position 10,412,223 of record NC_044070.1, read on the forward strand.
TTAAATGGTGGAGTGGTTGCTTTTAGGTCGAAAACTCCCATGTGGTAATTGGTGTGTTTGTTTGGTTTTTGTTTATCTAAAACAATCAAGTTGAGACGCATTTAAAATATTGTCTAGCTTGGGTCACGTACGCACAGCATGAAGTATGTGTATATATGTCCGTCTTCTGTGATCATTACTACAGTGAAGCCACAGTGGTTTTCCTGCATGGTGGTGAGTTAATGTCGACCACTTCCTGTCTCTGCTGCAGCACAGACGGACCTGGGCTATTACATCATCAACAAGCTGCACCACGTGGACGACTCGGTGGGCAACAAGACGCGCCGGGCCTTCCTCTACCTCGCTGCTTTCCCGCTACTCGACGCCATGGTGAACCTCAGCTCGTTGACTAGTTACTACTAGATACCCATTTAGTACTCTGTCTAGTTGCTGAATATTTGCCACTCAAACCCGTAGTTCCTGTGTATCAACTATAATGAGCAACTAGTTAACCCAGTTTCTAGATACATTTTTAAACGGCCTAGCAATGTTTTTGAAAGTACCACCTTCTTTGAAATCTTGCCAACAAATCAAACATGGTTGTCTTTTGGTTCCTGTAGTTTCACCAATCTCGCCCCTCCCTGTCTTCAATGTTGACTTTTCTTCCATTATCGAGGCTATAGTTGTGGAGCAGGATAATGAAAAGACAGTTTTTGAAGAGCTTTGTGTCTCCAGAGGAAGTAACCCTATCTCCGTCTCTCTGTTTGTTTGAAGGCGTGGATCCACGCGGGGATCCTTCTGAAGCACAAGTACAGCGTCATCGTTGGCTCCGCCTCCATCTCTGATGTCGTGGCCCAGGTAATGCCTCTTCCCCCTCTCCACAGACAGCCAATTTTAAAATCGGTTCTGGCGTCGTCTGGTACATTACCACTGCGACCCTTATTGTAGCAGAGGTTACCTTGGCCAACAAACTGAGGATGATTGATGCTGAATTGATCCATTATAAGAAATGCACAGAGTTAGTTATAGTAATCTAATCTGTCTGGTCCATGATGTAATTCCCTGGTCTGTTGACCCCAGGGTGTGGTCCTTTTCTTGGCAGATTGGGTTTCGTTGCCATCCTGCTCCACAGTAACCTTACGTGCTCTTCTCTTGGTAGATTGTGTTTGTGGCCATCCTGCTCCACAGTAACCTTACGTGCTCTTCTCTTGGTAGATTGTGTTTGTGGCCATCCTGCTCCACAGTAACCTTACGTGCTCTTCTCTTGGTAGATTGTGTTCGTGGCCATCCTGCTCCACAGTAACCTTACGTGCTCTTCTCTTGGTAGATTGTGTTCGTGGCCATTCTGCTCCACAGTAACCTTACGTGCTCTTCTCTTGGTAGATTGTGTTCGTGGCCATCCTGCTCCACAGTAACCTGAAGTGTGTGGAGCCCATGCTCATACCCATCCTGTCCCTCTACATGGGCGCCTTGGTCCGCTTCACCATCGTGGGTCTGGGCTACTACTGCAACATCCACGACAACATCCCAGACTCCAGCGGCATGGACGTCGGGGTAAGACCCTCCCTGATAGCCTCTCCGCGATGCTAACCCTGACGCTAGTCCTAGCCCTCAACCTAGCCCTACCTCCAACTCCAATCCTAAAACCTAACCTCATAGGCCTAACCCTTATCCTACCTCTGGTCATATTTCTATCTCTAACCCTAAAACATATCCCTAGCACGAACCCTAGCTCTAACCCTTAGCCTCCAACCTAGTACAAACCTTAACTCCAATCCTAACCATGGCTTTGAAAAAATGCATCAGGTTTGAGTTGAACTCTAATCGAGTTTGGATTAGATGCTGAATACATTTGTTGGGAAGGCTGGTTTTTTACTACGACACACCTGGAAGGACCATTGTTATTTTTATCAACCGATGTGGAGTTTACCACTGTGTAATTCATTCCAATGAAATTCTTATGGCAAGTCAGGTCAACTGCATAGCAAGAATAAAGCCATAAAGTTAACAGTAATAATGAATACCAAACTAAGGTGAAGGGAGTGAGAACGTCCAATACGAGCTGCAGTAAAACATGACATTAGACATCACAGATGAGTCTCCGGCCTAACCGTCTGATTTCCCCGGCAGGGCGACGCCACCATCAAGAAGATGTTGAGCTTCTGGTGGCCCCTGGCCCTCATCCTGGCCACCCAGAGGATCAGCAGACCTATCGTCAACCTCTTCGTCTCCCGAGACCTGAAGGGAAGCGTTGCTGCCACCGAGGTGAGCACTAGAGGGGGCCTGGCGCCACCGGGGAGCCCCCACATGGGAGCCCCCACCTTCTGGGGGGCCACCCTGGGGATGATTCTGTAGCTGACCTCGACTTGAATCTACTGGAAAAGCTGTTGATGGTACCAGCTACCTGAAAACACTGAGGACTACTGATTGGTCAGAAAGATTTGCCACTAGCGTCATCACTGCTCCTATACCCGCCAAACTAGGAAGATCAACCACATCCCTTCGATTTCCTCCACTGTTCCTTTGTGTGTAGTGTGGAAGGTGACCCCATGACGACCTCAACAATGAGGGGATACTCTCTGCAGGTACTATCGGCAGAGGAAACAAAAGTACCTGGTTCAAAAAGAGAGTATAGCAGAGCTGGTACTAGATAATGGAATCAAAAACTATGAGTGAATCACGTGGTGATTAGTGAAAGTGAGTTGGGAACCAGTGGGGTTAGAGCGAGGGCACAGGACTACGGCTGTTTTCAGGAAGGGGAACAGACTTGGGGGGGTTGGAGCAGCGAGGGGGACAGCGTTACATAGCGTTGGAGGGCCTCCCTCTGGAGGTTTCTGGCTAACGGAGGGCTTCCCGGCCGCAGACAAAGCAGAGCTGTTTACCAGAACGCTCTGGAACTGGTGGACAAGGCAGCGGCAGCGGTGGATCAGGCCTTCGTTAGGGCGACGCAAGGGGACCCAGCGCTGTGAACACACTGCTACTGTTCCCCACAACGCCTGTTGTTTTACACACAATCACTCACACACACACGCCAAACGCAGAGTGCTTTGATGGTCCGGAATTTATTCTGAGGTCAATAGTTTCCTTAAACACCAGTAAAAAAAAAAGGTTTCCTGCGTTACAGCAAATAAAAAGATGAGATTGCGGCTCTCTCTCTACTTCCCCCTGTCTGTCTTTCTTATCTCTCTGTCTGTGGCTTTTCACTCTCTCTCTCTCTCTCTCTCTCTCTCTCTCTCTCTCTCTGTCTTTTTCTCAAGGTCAAGTTTAGAAGGCTTTATGGTCATGAATGTTTCAACAACATGGCAATGAAGATGAGGTAGAAAAACGACAAACTTTTCCTCTCCCTCCCTCCCATCCTCTCTCCCCCCTTTAGGCGGTGGCGGTCCTGACTGCTACCTACCCCGTGGGTCACATGCCCTACGGCTGGCTGACTGAGCTGAGGGCTGTTTACCCCGCCTTCGACAAGGTAAGACAGGCCCCCTTTAACGATTGTATCTGTTACCAACGACTACAGCCGCTGTACTGAACTTCACCTCACTCCCTCACTCAGTACCCTGACCCTCTCTGTGTTCTCTCTCACCCAACAGAACAACCCGAGCAACAAGTTGAGTGCTGGGAGTCTGGTCACAAAGACGCACATCAAGAAGTTCACATTATGCTGTGTGGTGCTCTCTCTCACGGTAACGACACCCTAAGATGCTACAAACATGCGGGTTGGCATGGCACCGCATTGTTGTTATTGCTGCGTCTCTTTGGGGTCCTAACGTTGAGTTCTTCTGTGTGGCCGGATTTTATTTGAGGAATTATTGTTGTACTTTTATTTTGAAGGAAGCAGGGTGTGTCATGGTTTGAGGTACCTGTGGTCTGTTATACACGAGGACCCATTAAAGCTAGGATTTAGCGCTTTTTAAGGTAACTCTAGGTACCATTTTAGTAGTCATACATTGAGAAAAACAACATCAAACTATTAAAATGATGGGGTGTTACTCCACCTCATCGATCAATCCTAAGAGTTAGGTAAGGGACTAAAACGTATTCTTGATTGGTCACTGGGCCAACACCAAGGTTAAAGCCTTCCAAAATAAGAGTGAGGCAGGTGTTGGATTGGTGCGCTCAGTGTTGTGAACCACGTGTTCCTCATGCTTGGCATAGCGCTCGTAAACAAAGGCTGCTCGGCTTCTCGGGTTCCGTGTGTGTGTGTGTGTGTGTGTGTGTGTGTGTGTGTGTGTGTGTGTGTGTGTGTGTGTGTGTGTGTGTGTGTGTGTGTGTGTGTGTGTGTGTGTGTGTGTGTGTGTGTGTGTGTGTGTGTGTGTGTGCTCATTCTCGGGTCTAGGATTCCCAGCTCAGTTGAACGTCGTGTTCTCCTGCAGAGTAGACCTGAAGCTTTGGAATCGGATTGCAGGGAAGAGGAAGGAGAGAGAGAGAGAGGAGAGGCGGAAACATTAGGGTGGCATTTAGGTCAAAAGTCTTCAGGTGCCTCTAGTTGTTGTCGTTGTTGCTCGGTGGTTTCTAGAGATGCTAACAGACGGTATTTAAGGCTGAAGTGGTTGCGTCTGGAGATGATCAGATCTCTGATCAGGATGTGATGGATGGGTTCCTGAGAGGGCTGTCCTAAACTTGAACCCAGCGCGCATCAAGGTCAGAACAAACCACGCACTGCTCCCCGACAGGAAGCCTTGTGGCTTTGAGCGTATTTAGATCAAACAGGAGGAGACGGAACCAGATGCGCAGGCCCTCCACACTGTCAACAAGTCCAGGAGGGCGGGCCCCTAGAGGGCAGCGATGGGGGCGTTCTGCGTTACCCGGCCCAGCCCGACCGGCAGCGTGTCCGGACCTGCTCTGTCGGGTCGGCGGATTAATGAGGAGAACCCAGCCCCGCAGCCTCAGAGTACACAATGTGCAATAACTCGGGGATATGTGCAGGAAGGCGTTCGTGACTGCCTCTCAGCTCCATTGTTCTGAGTTTGATCCCCAATGTCCTCGCACCAGCTGCAGGCGTCCCAGAGCAAGATGTCCCAAACGCCCTAGCCGCACCTTAATTACTTTGGGTCAAAGCGTCTGCTGAATGACAACAACAAGGAAAGCGATCATAACAGTCATGTTGAAAAACCAGTCTGGGGCAGGATCCCTGGCTTCCAACGATGATTAGGTCTGACAGGGGAGGATGAAGGCTCCACCTCCTGTCACAGGCTGCGGGGGGTTGATTTCCCCTGCCGTCAGTGGATCTGAATCAGACGTATCCCAAGCTCCCCTAGCACCCCCTCCAGTGCAGAAACTGATTCAGTAATAAGACGGTTGTGACGGTTTATTTACATATCACACAAAAATCCAAAACAGAAACCTCTTCAGCACGCAAGTCTGTGTCGACATGTTCCTGAATTACATTAAAATTTATTAAACTATTATCACACCTTATTTCATCAAAAATAGGGGAAGATGGGCCATGTTTTCAGAAAGAAACTTAGTTAATTTGGGGTGGTTTGTGGTTAATTTGTAGGTCGATTGGGTTACGTGGTTAATTTGGGCTATTCTGAAAAATGTAAGCTGTTGTTCATTTGCGCTGTTGGGTAGTTCCTCTGGGCTGTAGTTCCTCTGGGCTGTAGTTCCTCTGGGCTGTAGTTCATTTGGGCTGTAGTTCATTTGTCTGTTAGTTCATTGGGTTCATTTGTGTTTTCCAGCTGTGTTTTGTGGTGTTCTGGAGTCCTAACGTTTCCGAGAAGATCCTGGTGAACGTGATCGGGGTGAAGTACTCGTTTGCTGAGCTCTGCGTTGTCCCGCTCCGCATCTTCTCCTTCTTCCCTGTGCCAGGTAGGAATTCTGGATAATCTTCAACATACAGTTGTCAAGGTGTTCAAACTGCCCTTATTTCAAGAAGTTCAGCCATTAAAAGCCGGTTCCAATGTATTGTGATATCACAATGTGGGAGTATCCTACCCACAAGAGAGGGTGGTGGACGGTATCATCTGGTAGACTGGAGTTGACCTGTCATCGGCGTAATCCTTTCCATGATACATCTGATCTGACTCTTACTCGTGATTTCAAAAACGGATTAATTTTGAAGTTTTCACTTTAAAGAGCACGTTGGATTATTGATTAATTTGTGGTGACAGCATGTTGCAGCTGCAGACTGACGAGGACGTTGAACCCTGTGGCCGATGAGGTGTTTATCCAGAGTCTTTTTAGCGCCGATTTGTTACATTCATTCCGGACGAGTTCATTAACTGTGGGTGCCAAGTTGCTAAAGTTGGACCAGTGAGCTGATCTTTGTGTGTGTGTGTGTGTGTGTGTGTGTGTGTGTGTGTGTGTGTGTGTGTGTGTGTGTGTGTGTGTGTGTGTGTGTGTGTGTGTGTGTGTGTGTGTGTGTGTGTGTGTGTGTGTGTGTGTGTGTAGTGACGGTGAGGGCCCACCTCACCGGCTGGCTGATGACCCTGAAGAAGACGTTTGTTTTGGCGCCAAGCTCCATCCTGAGGATCATCGTCCTCATCACCAGCCTGGTGGTGCTGCCCTACATGGGGTGAGTCAGCCTGGGGTCACGGGGGCTCAAGGGAAGGGGACCACCCCAGGGTCACAGGGTCAAGGCCATGGGGTCACACAGGGGTCAGTGAAATCCTAAAGCATTACTTCACTTATCTAAACAAAATCTGTCAATCTTGAGATCTTTTTTCCTCGCCAACTTACCACAAACTTTGATCCTAGATACCCCAGCTTCTATCATTGATTACTCAGCTGTTATATTTTATTCTTTTATCTTTTTCCTTTTATACTAGCAAACACAGCTTTTATTCAAGCTAACTTGTTTATTATTCTAGCTACATAGCTCATAGTCTTGCTAACTTCCAAAGTGACTTAGGAAGTGGCTGAGAATATTAACATCCCCAAACTCGTAATTTGCAGTTCATCTGCACATATCAAATTAGTGGTGAGTTAACCTGGTCAGTATCACATGTGAATAACTTGAAAGCCTTCAGTCATGGCAATTTCTTTGAGATTTTGCGTCTAGGTCAGATGAACCATCTACAGCACACAATAGTTAGAAATGCATATTTTTTGTATGCATACAGCAGTCTTGTTTCTAGCAGTGAGCCCTGAATACAGTGTCACCCCCTTCCCCACAATGTAATGTCCTTACATCGAAGGAAAGATATAACAATTGTTAACCTAAAAATAGACATTTCCATAACAGCCTCCAGCGTTGGTAATAGAACAGCATATGGACTCGCTAACGTAACAAGCTAATGAGATAATGAGATTAGCTGGAGGTATGCTAGCAAGGCTGCCTGATCCTCCGAAGGATAAGATAGTTTCTGGTGACTCATGCTAACCCTGTTATAATGACCAATGTGTGCACGAACACGTAGAAACAAAACCACACAGTAGCAGAACGAGCACTGACTGCTAGCCAGAGGGCAGCGCTAGATGGGGTTAAACATTCAATGTTCTTCCTCACCTTCGTCTTCTTTTGTTTTCAGCGTTCACGGGGCCACGCTTGGCGTTGGGTCCTTATTGGCTGGTTTCATAGGAGAGTCTACAATGGTTGCCATAGCAGCGTGCTACGTTTACAGACAACAGGTGGGTACTTCACTTTTTCTAACCATTGAAACTGTTCATTTGATAGTTACGACCTAACCTTTTAAACTTAATCTTTCAGAACAACAAATTGCCGTTTGTTGTTCCCAGTCCTATCCTAACTGAATTATTTTTTTCCCGCCCGGCAACAGAGAAAGAGTGAGTTGTCCAATGAGCTGGTGGTGGAGGAAGACTCCGCCCCCATGAGCGAGGTCAGCCCGAGGAGCCAGATGGAGGCCATCGAGGAGCTGCAGGAGGAAGATGAGCAGGAGTAGGGCCTGAACCTTGGGGTTCAGCGGGCCCCATAGAGAGAGACCGTGGAAAGTTCCAGTACACATTGGAAGAGCATTCAGGACTGGTTTGGATTGAAAAATAATCAACGAAAAATAATCCAGATGAAAAACTGAACGGTGAACCTCCATGTTTACGAAGCGCTTTTACATTTTTTCTTCGATTTTTATTTAAGAGAGAAAAGGTATTTTTCTGTGTTGAATCCCCCCATCCCTCAACTATTCCGACGCACATTGTACAGAAAGCCATCCACCTCCAAGTGTTGACCCCTCACCCCATGTCAACGACCTCAACGTCTTCTGGATCTCGGTCACCTCCTACATCGCCGTGGTTACCGGGAACCGGATAAGGGAAAAAATAAATAAAAAAACAACGGACACAGGAGGACCTTGTCTCTGGTGTGCTTGTGGAGTTATGAAATAGAGGAACATATTTTACGTTTTTATCATTATTTTCTCTGAAACTTGCCGATAAGGCCTTGTTTGACTTCATACGGTGGGCCTTGTTCGCTGGTGCAACTTGTGTTTGACATAACGATGTACAGAGTATTGTTTTCTATAGGTGATGCTACGTGTATATTTAAGGGACGAGGGGGGCGGGAGGCCCTGCTCTCAGACGCTTGTTCTTCTAGAAGATTCAGTTTGTCTGCCTTCCAAAGCGGCCCGCTGTTGTTCTGCACGCATGGTTCTGTAAATAATGTACAGGCCTCCTTGTTTGGCTAATAAACGGATTTAATATTTACCCACGCCTCCAGCCTCTGTACTAAAGACAGGAGCACAAACAGGGACGCCAGCTTGGAAAACAAATTATTTTTATTCCCATTTTAGATTCCCACTCTCCCCTCCCCCCGAATAAACAACCAAGAGATCAGACTAATCAGAGTCCTCTTCTCCGCCACCGGCTGAAAGGCGGGCCATGGTGGCGTCCTGGCGGTCGGGGGGCCGCGTTAGACCCTCCTACTTATTGTGCATTAAATCTAAGGCAACTTGGAGCACCGCATGAGGCCGCAGTACCGTGGAGCCCGCCCGCCCAGTGGTTCCCAACCTCGGGTTCAGACCCCACCCTTCATCCCTCGGCGGCCTGCTCACATACACAGGACCCTTTCAAGGCATCTTTTAAATCACTTCATCGCCGAGTATCTATAGACGACTGGCAGGGTCACCCACCACAACACATCCAAACCGGGCGTCCGTAAGCGGGGAAACACTGAGCTGGGCCCCGGCACTGCAGGGCCGAAGGCTGGTGTAGGACGTTGGCACATCTCACCCCAAGAACAGCTTGGTTAAAAGGCAGTTTGTCACTCACTCAATCACACTCTCTCTCTCAAACACACACACACAGCTGGTGTTTGAACACACCCAGATCTCTAAATTCCAAAGTTTTGATGTAATATTGGTGCGACACAAAGAAAGGGGACTGACAACACCATAAGTCTGTGCCTGGGGCTCAAGTGTGGATGACACTGCGCACGCGCATGCGCACCCCCCCCCCCCCCCCCCATGGTGGCTGATATTTAGTACTTCTGTGGCGGCAGAGGCCTGAGTCAGAAGACCGTCCTTGAATTTGGCAAAAAAGGAGGGGGGGGACAAATAGGTTTGGGTGTTCGCCAGTATGTGCTTATAGTTCTGTCACACAAACACACAAGCCGCAACACACGCACGCACACAACTTGCATCATTTGTTATATATGGCACCAGAGTCTGGAAGGACCTGAGGATGTGGACGGGTAGGAGGAGGCTTCCCCCTCCCCCCTCCAACCCCCTCTTCCTATCATCTGGACGCTGCTTCTGGTGCCGCTGTCGCCATGACGACCGGCACGTTGTAGTGGCGGTCATCCTCGGTGACCAGGCTGATGGCGGGCCAGTCTTCACGGTGATCGTCGGGGTAGTAGGTCAGGAACTCCTCGGTGCCGCTCATGTAGAGGCGGTACACCTGGATGGTGCAGCGCAGGGCGTAGCCCAGCAGGAACATCTCCACCTGCAGGGGGACGGAGAGGTCCTTCAGTCAATCCACAGCTCAGCAGGTACCCCCTTCCTCAGGGGGGTCCCTGGATCTCCCAACCCATGTAGCGTTCATTTCCAGAGTGCGTTACATGGTGTCCCAAAACACTGTAGAAGGCTCCCCCATCCATCTGACCAATAAAGCTGCAAGATTTCACTACCTGGCTAATTTAGTCGGAAAATGCTTTTTTACAATCTCTTATATATAAAAAAAGAAGTTATTCCACCACTGTGTCAGAATTGTATGAAATGTCATGAAGTCGCAGTAACATGCCTCTGCAAACCTGTCAGGTCCACTAAACCTGGCACCAGCAACTGGAACAATGATAGGATATCAATCATTAGCCTAGTCATGACAACCAAAGGAACATTAGCAGAAGTACAGCCGTCCCCCTCAGGCAGGGTGACAAACAGGATAGGATTACTGTATGTTACCGGAGAACAAGAAAAAAATAGATTTAACTAGCTAACGTTAAGTTGGATAGATTTACCAGTTGAAATAAACATTTGCAATGAATACTCTATTGATGTTCATGGCCAACTAATGTATTCATAATATATCGTAAAATAATCTTAATGTTAAACGCTGTAATAAGCAATGTATTTAAAAATCCTGATCACATTTTCAGATAGGTTTTTATACTATTTCTCCAAGAAGAGCAAGATGTCGATGAGGAAGAACGATCCGGTAACGTTGCTTGAGTTAGGGAGGGTTCAAGGTTCTATAATATTTTAATGTTCTTATGGGTTGCATGATCAAATGTTTGATTTTGAATTATCTAGGATTACTAATAAATGTATTAAAGAAACCGTTGAAATTGTAGAGAGCTCTTGATTCCAACCATTCTTTTTGGTTCCGTTTGTTTTGATTTGATTTAACTTATCACATAGCGAAACTAATTACCACTAGTACCTATTGTTTGTTTTTCTATGATTTGCCTGTTTGTGTATTCTGGGATTAGTATAAAACATTACTGGAGGAGATCAGCAACAGGGTATTCAACGTGCTGTCTCAGTGACTCACTGGATTTGGCCCACTACAATGAAAGTAATCCCCTTTGTAAGCAATACTTCGTCCAATAGTCATCTGAAACCCTTTACCCAAGTGAAAGCCGTTGGTGTGCAGAAGTATCAGTCACCAAAGCCTGAATGTGCAACTCATCTAAAGCTGAACACGCAGCTCTGAGTATTGCTTTTTGTGAATCAAGGGTTTCACTCAAGTACTTTCAGGTCAAAAAAAGTAAAAACAAACTGCCTCAGAAAGAGATTCAACAAATCCCAAGCCCTGCAATATGAAACAAACTCCACATACTCTAGCCTACATAATGTAGCATTTTGCTGCGGAAGATGAGAACCGTGGGAGTAAAGGTACTCCAGTGCTGTTCCCGGCCCCAGCTCTCCCAGTGAAGACATGAAAACAACAATTAACCGGACCGCTGCGTCCGACACTCCGACGCTCCCTGCAGCAGCAGCAGCTCCGGACAAGTGTGAGCATGCGACGGCGCATGTGGAATGCCAGTGTACGCTTCATCTGGAATTATCCAGAGGAACCGGTTGCGAGTCGCACGCTCTGTCTGCTCAACGGACCGACAACAGCAGCAGCAGATGTTCCGTCGCGTTAATCCCTTCCTTTTAAACTGCCAACTTCCTGCTGAAGAACATTAAGCATGACCGTTGTTTGAAAAGACAATAGAACAGCCTTGGGCCTGAACTAAACATAATGTCATCGGGACAAAAATATATAAAGATATGTGATGCAAAACTGCTTTCCATGTTTTCTATCTACTTGGTCTTGAAGGCTTACAGTTAAGACCCAGCATATGGTGTTGTGTGAGAGATCCACCATGGAATGGTCAGGATTGGTCACCATACGATCACATGACTTATGTTTCACAGTGCACTAGAAGTGAACCAAACATCAGAGAAGGTAAATAAAGGTTGCTTGTGTCAGTAAGGAGCAGCTGGGGATGGGCAGAGCTGAAGACACACAACAACACACACAGGAAGCAGTTTGTTGTTCTTCCCAGCCCATAATAAGTATTCTAACCAGGACACCAGGAGGCGCGTGTCTGCCAGTAACCACTAAAACATTTAGGAGGTCTCAAATACAGGTCCTGTTGACCGGCCTTCCTATATTAGAGGACAGGACGGCTCCAGGATTCCAGGGGCCCATGGTGACACATACCATTAAATCACATGATCAACATGTATTTTAATATATCATTATATACAATAAATTAAATAAGTGCCACTTGCTACAGTCCAGCACGTACCCAGTAGTCTATACCAAGTGGTAGGCTGATCATCCATCCAGCTGTCATACATCTGGGTGGAGCCCCGTTGACTCATCAGCACTGTACTTGGCTTGGACCTAGTGAGGCCCGACTCTTATTGGGTCTCGGGTGTCATGGGGTGCGTCACTGTGTTGCGGCCCGTGTGATTGGCTCACCTGCTCCAGGCCCCCGCTGACGCCCACCTGCCTCAGGTGGTTGGTGAGGAAGGTGCGCGGGCAGGGGGAGGTGTCGCGGGCGAACAGCAGCCAGCAGAACACGGGGACGTCGTGGCCCTGCTCCATGCTGCGGTGCAGCTCGGCCGCGCGGCCCAGCATCAGCAGCTTGAGGGCCTCCATCAGCCCCAGCTCCTCCTGCCCGCCCTGGAACACGCCCTCGCACAGCCGGCGCCGCGCCTCCGCCGTGGGGCAGTCCGCCGCCGCCGCCCACTGGAAGGGGGAGAGGTCAGGGAAGGGGGGGGGGGGGGGAGGAGGGGACCCGTTGCGTCGTTGAGGGTTGGACACCGTCTAGAGACGGCGGAAGGTCCTCCGCTCATCTGCTGCTCTGATCAGCTGGGAGACGGTCTCAAGTTGAGGCTGGAAATCGAACTGTCTTTACACACTTGGACCCCTAAGGGACACAACCGACACACAGTATCCAGAATCTGATTCCTAGTGCTCCTCTGCTAGTAGCAGGTTTAAACCAGCTGCAGTACGGAGGGAATGCCGCCATTGCCCACAGCGCAACTCAGTCACCTGGGAGGAAAGAGTCGGCTGAATGACTTATTGAAGTGCAAGATCTGAGACTAACCCTAGTCCTGGTGTTGGAGTTGAACCGGAAAACATCTAAAACTAACCCCCAGTGTTACGGTCAACCCAGAACAACAACATCTAAAAGGGGTGTAACGATATTTCGTGCCATAAAATATTGCGATATTAAAACGTGATGAAATGTGTTGTTGAGACCAAAAGATGGTTTACGATGTAATTATTATTCTTTTCATACTTTATTTATGGACATAAGTATGCACTTAACAATGAATAGACTAGGAAAAACTTTTTGTTTATTTTCATTCATGACAAGATGATTAGTCTATACCATGTCACTATAACACATCTTGTTTACAGTTTCCTAAGAAATGGAAATATAGGGCAAATTGCATTGTTTTGCATAGTTTGTGTCTTCAAAATAAGAGAAAATATTTTTTCAGCCATACATTTTCTTCATGTGTTTCTTCAATATCGTGTATCGTATTGAATTGTGAGCTGAGGGAATCGTCAAACCCCAACATGTAAAACTTACCCCCAGTGTTTGTCAAACCAGGAAAACATCTAAAACTAACCCCAAGTGTTACTCAACCCAGGAAAACATCTAAAACTATCCCCCAGTATTACAGTCAACCAAAAACAACAACTCTAAAACTAACCCCCAGTGCTACAGTCAACCCAGAACAACAACATCTTTCACTGAGACCAAAGAACAAACTCAGGACTCCTTCCTGTGAAACGTTGCTCAGCCGTTGAGGGTCTCTACACGCCAACAGCGGCAAATCATTCTGGTTTTAATGACGACAGACTGGCTGGGCTGGTCTGAGGCAGAACACATGGGGCAGCTTGAGAGTCCTGGCCTGGGCCTAAAGGAGTTATGAAGGCCGGCCTGGGGCCCCTCAGTTTAAACCACTGTCGTTCACACCAAGGCCCAATCCCATTTCTACCCCTTCCCCTTACCCCTCCCCCTTGTTTTGAAGGGGTTAGATGGCAAAACATCTGAATTTACCCGTTTGCTCTATAGAACGGTCTTATTTCAGTTACAGTGATCAAATGTATATTACCATGTTGAAGTTCATGTAAGACCTAGTGCCATGTTTAAAACAAAAAAACAATTCTTCAGGGTTCTTTAAAGTGTAGCACCTTTAGCCCCTCCCCTCTGTGCCGGGGTGCTTCTGAAGACCCTCTCTGGATCATACCCACTTCAATATTTCTATTTCAATTTAGATGAACAATATCTTATTATTTTCAACATACGTGCAATAAAATACAGCCTGGATGCACTTTAGCTCATGCTCTCCCATTATGTCTATTTCTCACCATTTTTGATTGCCTTGCATTGTATTGTGAAAGTAACTAGTCAGGATTATACAGTAATGTGACTGTAAGTACTGAGTCAGGAGGATTATACAGTATTGTGAATGTGAGTAACGAGTCAGGCTCCTGTGACTGTAGTATTAATAGCCCGACAGGAAGAGGCTCCATATGGAACAAATTAGAGGCCAGCGCTGTGTCAGGGCCCTAATGGAGCCAGGACCGGTGACCACAGCAGGAGAGGTTAAAGACTGCACTTTTACTTTGACCTGCTGGCCCAACTCCCTGGCCACGCTCTGACTATGGCGTTTCAAGCCCCAGGCTACAACCTTTTCCCAACTCTCAAGTACAGTTAACAAACTAAACGGACACTTCTTGAGTCAGTATATTTGAGTTGTCTTGGGCTGTTTTCTTTTTATGTTTTTAAAAGAAAGCACTCCCTCCTTTTATACCTAATTTCCTTACTCTCTTGTGGGGAAATGACCAACTGGTTTGGAGTGGTTTTACTGTGTGGTGTTTGGGCTGTGTCTCTTTGCCGTTGGGCTTCCCATGCGAGAGCGAGCGATTGCTTGGGAGTCAAACCTGATTTATAGTCCCAGTGTGTGAGCTCCGCGAGCTGGCACCAACCAAAAGTGACGCCATCCCGATCCTCACGCTTGTTCTACGGCGATTTGTCGCCTACCTCTGAAAAGGGAAGCTCCGTACGGAGCGAGCGAACCGCGCGTCCAAACCGACGTTGGGGCTGTACGGCCACTATGGAGTCTGCCTGCTAACTAGCATCCTTTCCAGGTCATTTAAAAAATGGACAGAACTTTGGCAACATTCAGCACTTTGCCATGGGTGACCCCTCATAGGGTAGATACTAGCCTTGTCTCAATGGTGGTGAGCTAGATAAGGCTCCCCTGTGGAAAAGGGCCATCACTGCAAAGGCTAATTTGGACCAAAGGTCACAGTTGCGATATGCAAGAGGTGCAGTTTAGCTAATTATATTCAATGCCTTACACATCGGGCAAAATATCTGTCTTTTGAATGTAAATATCTCCATTCGAGGGCTTTCTCAGCCAATGTTCATGTTTTGTTTAATCACAGCCTATGATGTGATTAGTCAGAAACAGTTTAATAGAGGAACAGCCCTCATTATAACATAACTGTAGTGTGTCATACCGTTTTCCTGAGGAGCTCAATGTATCCTTTAAGTCGTTGGGTCACGCCGCTTTGGCCGTCTCCTGACTGGTACTCCCCCGGAAACCACCACCGGCTGAGTAGTCCGTCAGGGCCCTCCAGCTCCCCAGGCAACTGTCCACACAGAGCACCACACCAGGGGCCAATCAACCAGGGGTCAATCAACCAGGGGACACAGGGCCAGGGGCCAATCAACCAGGGGGACACAGGGCCAGGGGGCAATGAATCAAGGACCACCGGAACCAGGACCACTAGAACCAGGACCACTAGAACCAGAGGCCACTGGAAACAGGACCACTAGAACCAGAGGCCACTGGAACCAGGACCACCAGAACCAGAGGCCACTGGAAACAGGACCACTAGAACCAGAGGCCACTGGAACCAGGAACACCAGAACCAGAGGCCACTGAAACCAGGACCACTAGAACCAGAGGCCACTGGAACCAGGACCACTAGAACCAGAGGCCACTGAAACCAGGACCACTAGAACCAGAGGCCACTGAAACCAGGACCACTAGAACCAGAGGGCAACTGGCACCAGCACCACTGGAACCAGTGTCCGATGGAACCAGGTGACACTGGATCCAGAGGACCCTGTCATGTGTTCTTCACCTCTGCAACAATATGCATCATCAACATCACAACTAGGGCTGGCGAAAATGTAAAATATTCTTGACCGACCACCGAGCCTCATTAACCGGTTAATACCGGTTAACCGGTATCAGATTAAAATGTGCTATTTGAAATAACAGCCCTTTCGAGCCACGCCAGCCAGCTGCTATTTTGTAACTCTGCTTATCTCTCTCCCGTTCTGCCTCTGATTCACACACACACAATCTCCGAGTGAGAGGCAGTGGCTCTAACCGCGGCACGACCTGTGTTTGAATTGAAACACGAGGCATGCTTACTGCAAGTTGACCGTGTGTAGAGAGCGGGCTCGAACGCCCACCATGGTCTGAGATGGGGCGCACCTGGTTGAGACCCTGCGCGGGATTCACCAGGGGCCAATCGGAGGAGGGCAGCGTTAGGAGCTCATTTGAAGCATTGCGGCCATTTAAGAAAATGACAGCTCTGAAGAGACGCCGCTTGTTTAGTTTGGAGGAGACGGTAATATTGAGTGTGAGGGATAATTTTTTTCACTTCACGCAAAAAGATCTTGGAATGAGATGGCTAACTGTAGTCTTATAGCGTTTAGTTTACTGTCCATAATAATTGAGAGATCATATTCTCCGCCGCTCGCATGCGGGAATAATTAGGATTTGAGGAGAAATCAAACAGTGGGCTAGAGAGACGCAGTGTCCGTCCAACTTCCAATAAGTCACCTTATCTGATCGTCTTTTTGTGTGAAGTGAAACCAACACACACTCCACGGTAGTCTGGCTCCGCCTGCCTAAGTACTTCCGCTCAATTTGTATTTCCCTTCAGTACTAGGTCTGGGTCTGCGGTATGTTAGTGGGTTTTCTCTGTCTAAATTTTCCGCGTCCAATCAGCGAACAGAGGGAGTGGCTGAGGTCAATGACGTTAAAGTCAGCTCTCGTTGACGGACATCTTCAAGCATGGTGATTGGTTGTTTACAGCCTTGGCGCGTGATAGACCTCTGAAGAATAAGTCCCGCCTCCGAGGCTCCAAAACCCAAGTTGAATCTAGGTGGATAAAGTGTGTGGTTCAAAACCTGAGCAGCTTTTACCTCTTCACCACCTACCGAGTTTGTCACGTACAATCATTCAGAACCCCCATGTTATTTTCCATCGACATTTAAACATGGAACCAAGAGCCTCGGAGGCGGGACTTATTCTTCAGAGGTCTATTCCCGGCCAAACGTTAGCGATTGGTTATGGCAGATCCAGAGTGACACTGGGCAGATCCAATAGTTTTAAACTTCAACAGACACCCGCCTTCAAGTGAGTTAACGTTTGTCAATTGAGTAGGTCCAGACTCTCTGTACAAATGAAATGAAGTACGAGATTCTGGTAGGACCAGGCTAACTCCACACTGATCCCAATTTATATTTTAAACGACAAGCGACAAGATTGATCGGTCAACGTTGATACGGTCAACTATCGGTCAAACGGTCATCGGTTAACAACCCTTATCTCAACACGCTTTTTTCTACCCAGCAAAATACTAAACAAAACAGTTAGTTCCAGTAACTCTGGTTGTGGCTGTCACTGTGCGGTTACCGTGGTGAAGTGATCTTGCTGGAGCCAGGCGGGGGACTTGGTGGTCTGGGAGAGGACCTGGAAGAGGGTGGCCCTCAGGGCGCAGTAGTTGTCCCCCCGCACACGACGCACACCGCCAAACCGCTCCATCATCTGCTGGTAGCCCTGCAACAAAGCCCCATCGCAGGTCAGATCACCAGCACTATCACACTACACACCGGGATCACTATGACAACAGCATTGCAACAGGCAGACACTCATATAGTGGGGACCAGCGTAAAGGTCTTCAAACAGTGCCCCAACGACAACAGAACCACGTTAAAGTTGAAATAAAGTTATAAAAAAAGCAGTCTCAATAAAAGTCTATAAAACAGGATTTTATAGATCCAAATCGTGTCTAGCCAGCAGACCAGTTCAAAGCCACCTTTAGTCCAACGACTGGACTTTGGACTAACGGACCACAGTGTTGTCCTTAATATGTAATGGAAACACAACTGGGATTTAACTAGAGAAACCCTTTCCATAAAGAAAAAGACCTTCAAGAGTCAACTGTCGTTAGCTCTTACAAATGTTAGGCTAATGCATCTAAGTGGAGCTAGCTCAAACAAGCCTTTATTGCAACTAGGTCTAACTAGCCATCACTGTGGCTAGGACTAACTAGCATTAACTTAAGCTGGTCTGACCCGCATTTAATTTAGCGAGGCCGAGCAAGCATTTGCAGAGGCTAGCTCTTACAAGTTTTACTTACTTCACTCTAGCCTTTAGTGTGGCTAGCTCAAACTAGCGCCTGGCATCCCTAGCATTAATGAATCGGGAAACTTACTGACCTTCCTTATAAGGGCGCTCTTAGTAGTGTTTCCTCTCCACTCCCGCTGGCTGTAGGACAGCAGGTCCACCATTGGGGCCAGACTGCAGCTCTCCTCCACCTTCAGATCTGAGACAGGACATGGGAGTTAGTCCATGGTAGTATAGTACATCACCTAGCATTACATAAGTGGGCATAGCGTACAGTGGCATAGCTTTGAATATCAGCTTATAATAGACAGACTAACATTGCAGAAATAACAAACAAGAATAGATTACAGTAGCAGAGTTTGTAGTGGCATTGCATAGACTAGCATAGCATACAGCAGCATAACATTCAGTATCATAGCATATATTAGTATAGCATACAGAAGCTTAGCATAGTAAGTGTAGCATAGAGTAATGCCAGTGCTAGACGTAGTCATAAAGTTAGATCTACAAATATGTTATATGTTGTGACATAAATTCTGCCAAGGGTTACTGACGTGTGACTTCCGCAGAGGATGGCGATGAGTACATATCCTCCTTCGATGCATAAATGTCTTCGTCGCTAGGAGGAAAAACAGGACAAGGTCTTCCTCAATCATAAAACAGAGACTCACATCTACAAGCCCTGATGAACACAGGTAGTTGAATGAAAGTCACACAACCCTCAAAACATGCAGCTTCGCAGGAGAAGTTTGAAAGCCCTTAAATGCAGCTATATATGTGTTTTACACTTCTATCCATGTTATGTGTTATTGTTACACCCATTCCTTATGTGTATTAAACATATCATGCCTTCCTGTTCTTTCAGACACAGAATACTCATGGGAAGAGCGATGTCCTAACCAGTCCAACGAGCTCATTGCTTCACTAAAGTAGAAAAACATCAAGCTTACCTTTCTCCCTGGTCCACCAGGGACACCTCCGCCTTCCCCTCCTCCTCCTCCTTCTCCTCCTCCTCCTTCTCCTCCTCCTCCTCACCCGCCGTCTCCTCGTCTTCATCATCCATTTCTACCTCCCCCCCCCCAGCAGCAGTATGGGTCTCCTTCCCCTCTCCTCCGACACTTGTATCCATCGGCTCAATGGAAGCCCCCATCCCCCGCCCGGCGGCCTCCTCCTCCTCCTCCTGCCCGTCTCCTTTCCAAACTGCTTCCTGTTGTACATCGACCACTTCCTGCTGATCCTGATCCTGGTTCACCCCCAGGTGGTTGTACCCGATCCAGTTCCCTGAAGGACTGGTGACCAGGGGCCTGGGTTCATCCTCCGGGGGCTTCTCCAGGGTCTCGTTTGGGGCCCTGAGCTCCGACGGGAGGTCGCTGAGCTCCATCGGTGAGGCTCTGAGCTCCGTCGGTGAGGCCCTGATCTCCGTCGGTGTGGCCCTGAGCTCTGACGGGAGGTCAGAGTGGAGATCTTCCTCCAGAGGAGTTGGCTTGCTGTCAAAGACACCAGGCAGCCAGCCCAACGTCAACGGTTTACATTTTGTTTTGCTGATTTTTATTTGCTTCATAGTCTTAAATGCAACTGTGTTTGGCAACACCATTCAGAAAAGCACTCACTCACAATACTAACCTACTCTGCAATCTTGTCCGATTGATTTGTTTGGAACTTACTTTTTTTTGGAGCTTAAATTATGATTGTATACTTTACTTGGTAGTTCTTACCCTCACATATCAGTGACTTTCTGCTTAAAAAAAAATTAAAAGCTATACAAAATATTGCTAAATGTTTACGTAAGATTTTTTTGGAGCACAGTTGGAAAACTCCCTAGCTCTGCATGTTGTAAACATAGAGGACAGGAAATGGGACTTTCACTGTGGTGACTAAGTGCCCCCTGGTGGTCACAGGGGAACTAGCAACAACAGACATGACTAACACTCTGTACACAAGGATTGTTCTGGGAGTACGAGTGTGAAGCAGCTCACCTCTGCCTGCTGTCCACAGGGCAGTCGGTCTCTTGATCCAGGACATCACTGGGCCAAGTAGAGTGGAGGGAATTGTCATGAACTGTATTGCTGAGGCCTGGAACAGTATGGCTGGACCCGTCACCACAGACCTGGAGGGCCGGGGAATGGATCTTCTCCACAAAACTGCCGACGGGCACCTCCCCACAGACCTGGGGCTCCAGAGAACAGACCTGGAGGTCTGGGGAGGAGCTGCCCTCCTCCAAAATCCGCTCTGGTATCACAGCCCTGGAGGTGAGAAGGAAACAACAGAATATTGATTTACCTGTCCATCATGCCAGCACACCTGGAGACAGACAGGAAGAGACAGACAGGAAGAGAGAGAGAGCGAGAGCGAGAATACAAACTTACCAAAGACAAAACAAAAAATTTAAATAAGTAGCAAAGAGAGCAATCTATATGTCGGGACTGGTGGGTTAACCTGAGCTCTGCTTCCTGTCACATGACTCACCGGGTGGTTGGAGTTTGGGGAGCAGAAGGAGGCGGCTGGGAGAGCAACTGTGTGTTTGAGATCTTCGGGGGGGAGAAGCCCCCCAGAGCAGGAAGCAGGGACTCTGGCGATTCTTCCTTCCGGAGACCCTCCGGAGAGTTCCTCCGCTCTCCTTCACAGTGTGCGTCGGTGACTTCCTGTGAAGTGCTGGGGGGGGAACATCTCTCCTCCGCCACCGCTGCTGTTGTTTGCTTCTCTGGCGTTGCCACGACGACTGTTCCCGTCACCGCCACATCTGGGGCTACAGCGGCGGGCAGCGGCTGGAGCTGGGGGTCCAGGGGTCCACCGGCGCTGCTCTGATGTCGGGTGGGAGGGGCCACGTCTTCCGTACACACGCTCTCCTTCTGGACCACGCCGTTCTCCTGCCGCATGCTGGGAGTGTTTTCTCCCTGTCTCACCTGCGCCGTCACTGATGTCTGCTCCTCTGCTTTGATCTGCTCCTCCTTCATCTCCCCCTCTTTGATCTCACCCATGCTGGCTTTCCTGCGGAGTACACACACACACACACACACACACACACACACACACACACACACACACACACACACACACACACACACACATTCAGTCATAGAGCATCAAGAGAGGTAGCTTACCTCTGAACATGAGATAGGACACTGTATATTTTAAAGGTTCAATATAGACCCAACATGGAATCGTTAAAACCATACCAAAATACCCTGTAATGTGAATACATTTTCAATTGACATGTGTATTGCAGCATTTTATTCCCAGGTAAACAATCCTATATTAAACTCATATTTATACATTTACCTCCCATCAGAGGTGGGGCTGTCCGGGAAAGCACCTTCTATCCCCGTTTCAGGGGGCGCGGCGGTCTTTCCAGCCAACAACCCGCTCTTCTCCTCCAGGGATGCGCAGGGAGTCTCGGCATGACAACAACAGCTCCCCATCGTATGAGAAAGCCCCGAGGTGTGGGAGTCCACCGGATCTACAGCCCGAGTCCGGTGACCCCGAGGATCATCTGGACGGTTCTCCAACTTAACTACAGCCCGAACTGAAGAAGTGCATTCCTCTGAATACACCTGGATCATGACGATATAAAGTTGATAACTACAACATAGGATACATAGTTCACCCTTTTGTGCCTTCTACTTCGATCACGGGTTCATGTCAAGTTAATGTTTGTTATTTCCTGGTAGAACCAGAATGAAATGCCATGCATGATTGAGGGTTTGCATGTACCTGTATCTCAAGTATGTTAATGCTATAACTTTACAGCTAATAATTAGAACCACCACATGACGAGTAAATCATTCATTCGGGCATGGGATCACATCATTCTACTTTAAATTGTGGTCAGATATCAGGCGAATGACTTAAAATATGTGCTCACAAACCTGATAAACGGGTCTCACTGCAGAACGTGTCCGGAGAGTCCAGTGTAAGGCGATTTCTGTTTCACTTTCCTTTTCTCGTGTACAACAGGATTAGCCTGCTAGCTACAGCTAGTGGTTCCCCTGTATTATTAACTATGTTATTAAACCGCTTATTTTCCGCGTCGGGTATCCGTTATCATCTAATGCATCAGCTCAGACGGCTCTAAGTTATACATATGAAGTGCGTTGTGTATAATACGAGATATTATCCAAGCTAAACCATTGCAGGTCGAATGTGAAATCGGATCCGCATTTTGTAAAAGCGACGTCACATTCGTTTACGCCCAGCGCGATGCTGCATTCAGGGGAACTCGTAAATATCCAATTCTCACCAATGAGGCATTCAAGGAACCACGTTAACACGTTCCTCCATGATTGGTCCATGCTAATTTGAATTTAATACGAGTCGAAATAGGGTAATATTAATCATAAAAGTTTGATGGTGTTTTATTTTTGTTCCAGTATTATGTTGTAGTAGTAGAACTAGCAGTGTGATTTGTGTCAGTACACAAAACCTTGAGAGCAAAAGTATTCTCAGCGGGTATTATTACCACTGAATCATTTGTTTTAATCTGCTTTTTCATGATTGGTAATTTGGTATTGATTCAGATTGAATCAGACTGAAAACCTTGAATTAACAAATGTAACTTCGCTGTACTATAATAACTTTCATCAAGTTATGTTTTATTTTCATTAATTCTCTGCTATTCTTCAGAAAGTAGATGCAACTAGAGTCTACTAAACGGCTTCATATGTTCACTATGTGACCCCGTAACTTTATAAATCAGGATTCAATAGACAGTAAAATACACACACATCAGAAGTATTGTAAAAAATTATAATGTAAACAAAACATCATCATCAGTGTTTATTTTCACGCTGTGCTCCTCAACGACTGCAGTTGCACAATTAGTTCCCGTGGTAACCCCAGCTCATCCACAAGGTCCTCGCACGCCCGCAGGAGCTCGAGAAGGCTCTCTCTGGAGTCAAAACTCCTGGAGGAGGAGAACGAGGAAATGGAGGAGGAGGAAACCTTCAAACGAGGTTCTTGCTCCATCTTTTCCTCTCCTCCTTTCTGGCAGCAGTCTGTCTTATTGCATCCTCCTCCTCCGCCTCCATCTCCTCCTTTTGGTCCACATCCTCCTCCTTCACCCCCTTCTCCTCCACATCCCCCTCCCCCACAACATCCTCCTCCTCCGCCTCCATCTCCTCCTTTTTGTCCACATCCTCCTCCTTCACCCCCTTCTCCTCCACATCCCCCTCCCCCACAACATCCTCCTCCTCCATCTCCTCCTTTTTGTCCACATCCTCCTCCTTCACCCCCTTCTCCTCCACATCCCCCTCCCCCACAACCTCCGCCTCCTTCTCCTCCACCTAATCCTCCAGCCGACCCGTCGTCCTTTCCTCCTGGTCCCCGGCCGCCTTCCTCCTCCCCGGGGTGGACCCCCAGGTCTTCCAGGCTATCGGAGACGGTGCTGGCGGTCACAGGGGGCTTCTCCAGCGCTTGCCTCATCTCCTTCATCAGTCTCTCCTCGTGCTGGACCACTCGCTGGAGCAAGCCGCTCACCGACACCGGGGTGGAGTTGAGGGGCGCCGGCCTCTGCTGGCACCAACACTGGATGGCACTGAGGGGGTGGAAAACACACAAAGAGATGAGCTTCATCACACACACACACACACACACAATGTATGAGTGAGAGAGAGAGAGAGAGAGAGAGAGAGAGAGAGAGAGAGAGAGAGAGAGAGAGAGAGAAAGGGAAGAGCCGACCAGCTGTGAGTCATACACAGAACAATAAACCACGAGAACGACGTCAAAAGCCGCCAAAACAAAGAGACAAAAGCGACTCGTGTGAGGTGGAATCAATGGAAACATCGTAGTAAAGAGGACCCTGCATAACAGTGTGTCCAAGGCGACATTCAACTGTGTTGTTGTTTTTTTTTACTGTTTTTAAATACAGCTACCTCACGATCCCTTTGAGACGGCCGAGGGCAACCGTCTTCAAGGCTCCTTCTCGGTACCCCAAGTTGAAGCCGACCTGAAGAAACTGTGCTTTCGCCAAATCGATGCCCTCCACGTAACCATCCTGGGGACACGGATCATTGTCCAACACTTTACAGGACAGTGTCAGCAGAACACAATATCAAATGGCTCGGTATGCAACGCGCATCAAAACAAATAAGTCAAGGCTTCAAAGCCGTTATTGTATACATGATCATAATAATGTTATACAGGCCTTCATAAATATTCATCGTTATAACTACCTTGACTCGTTTCTCCATGTTGTGCTTCCACTCTTTGTTTTGTAAACTGATGTCATCCGCGTCTTCGTCGAAGACATCATCCCCGCTGACCGAAACGGATTTAACCCACGACATGTTTGACTTTCACTTTCATTTAACTTTTCTTGTCAGTGTACCCGTACCAATCGACCAGAGGGACTTGACCTGACTGTCATGTGTGCATTTGGATGCTGGGATGAGAGGCACACGTTCAGCCTACGTCATTACATTGCGCTACCATTTCTTCTACGGCGGTTAAAACGTGAAATGCGTTCTAGCACCACCTATTGTTACAGAGTCGATTAACCCCACTTCTCCTCCATCACCAGCAGAGGGAGCCACATCCACATAGGATATAAACATAAGCAAAGACGAAATGCGACGGCTTGAGATGGAGTCCATCTCTCGTGGGTTTTAGTTGTCAATCTGAAGGATGGAATTGTTTTCTTATTTTTTGTAACTTTTTGGTGGTAGTCATTATTTTTGACTATTCAGCCTAAAATCGTAAGCAATAATTGTTTTTGTTTTTTATCCCACTGCATTTAAAGTAGAGCTATAATAAAATTAATATGAAAAAACATTATCATTAGTATGTATTCATCCATGAAATATTATTTAAAAACATTTGTTGGGAAGTAGGTTGAGTCCATTAGGCCCTCACCCGCCTCATTCCTCACTCATCAATGCGTCGCCGCGCTTTATTCTCACTGTGGGACTAACCACAACGAGAGTGTGGCTTGTTGTTCCCACAGTTCTCAAGCATCATGTCGTGTTTTAAACAGAACTCAGGAGACGGCTGCTGGCGGACACATGCGTCTGAAGAAGGCGGAACACATCTGAACGGAAACCGGACAACAGCGGTCGAGCGGATACCGAGGGTCTCCCTCACGTCCGCCACACCCCCGTCTCCCCACTCTCCAAGACCACTTCCACCTTCACCTCCCCCACCTCCCGGCCAATCACCAGACACATCTCCATCCAATTTCCACCGCACAATGTGTTCATTTTGGCCCTAATGGCATGTCATTTTGCTGGATCCTTTGGTCAAGAATTAATCCTGGAATCAAAACAGATTTTCCGGGGAGCAATCTTCCATCAAGTATTGATTTTTTTACACTCACAGAGGCTGTACTCCCTAATTTAACCTGACAGCCACCAGCACAATGGAGCCCAAGCACCTTCTCCTGCTCCTCCTCTGCCTTCTCTTTCTCTCCCTTTCTCCCCCTTCCTTACTCCCTTACTCTCTCACTTACGTCCTCTTAGCTCCTCTCCCCTCACACAGAATAACAGAGGAGAGGAGGGAGAGATAGAGAGAGAGAGAGACAGAGAGAGAGAGAGAGAGAGAGAGAGAGAGAGAGAGAGAGAGAGAGAGAGAGAGAGAGAGAGAGAGAGAGAGAGAGAGAGAGAGAGAGAGAGAGAGAGAGAGAGAGAGAGAGAGAGAGAGATGGAGAGAACAGAGAGGGTGGAAGAGAGGTAGAGAGACAAAGCGAGAGAGAGAGAGATAGGAAGGAAGGCGTGAGGTGAAGGACTTGCGGAGGCAGGAACCAGAGAGCATTGCTTACACACAACCCGGCCCTGACGCCCCTGTCCCCCTCTCTCTCCGCTCTAATTATGTTTTCAAGTGTGGGTGCGACTGGGCAGGTGAGGCGCGAGAGAGCGGCCATCAGCTATCATTATGGGCCTGTTGACATCTCCCGCCGCCGCCATTGGAGTGATTCTTCCATCTGTGATTTCCCGCTGGCCATTCCTCCCCCCCCCCCCTCCAAGCACCCAGAGACCCCCCCTCCCACCCAGAGAGAGAGAGGGCAGGGCCGCTTATAAGAAGATAAAGATATGTTGGGGTGGACAAGGTCACTTTCTTGCCTCTCTCATTACGTCTCTCCTTCTACTTCACCTCCTCTTCCCTTCCTCCTCTGCTTCTCCCTCATCTCTCTCCCGGTCCTCCTCTTCTCTCTTATCTTCCGTCAAGCTCTCCTCTCTCCTCCTTTCTCCTCTCTCCTCTTCCTAGCCCCTCCCAGCCTCCTGGTCCTCCGGTCCAGCAGGCGGAGGTCAACGTGAGGAGAGGGACGTCATGAGCGTGGTCTCCTCAGAACATCAGGGGAAGGGAGGGAGAGGAGAAGTGTAAAAAGTTACAGTGACCCAAGAAGCGGCCCTTTCTTCGAGTGAAGCCTGCCGTCTCTGCAGCGCTAACGGCTTCTCTGGGGCTAGCCGGTCAGTAAGGTCAAAGGTCAGCAGGTGTTTGAAGCTCTAGGGCACTCTGTGGTATTGTGATATCCAGCAGTATCAAGAATTAGGAATCTTCTTGAGCATGCTTCTCTACTCAAGTTTATATACCATATATTTTATACTATCCGTGATATTTACTAAAGACCTCGGTATGGGCCTTCTATTAGAGTTAGATTACTATGTATAGAAAGTCTGTTCTTATATTAGACGTTCACCATCATCTGTAGGTGAACTTTAAAGCATTGGTCTGCCAGCCACCTTGAGCGGAATATCTGAGCGATGAAGCAACTTGACGTGGAAGGAGCCTGTAGCGCTGTCGTAATACCGCATCAGGAAGCAGACAAAGAGCTCGGATCCCAAAACAGAACGGCAACAACACATAAAAAGCCTGCAATTAAGACCAGAGACACGTTACACACTCAGACAGATTTAGCGGAAAGTTAAACGGCCCCCAAAGTGCCGTTTGCGTCTGGCAGACATCTTCATAAAGACTCGCGTTATTAACCTTCCAGCTGTAAATACTCCCCACGCATCGTCCACAACAACAACAAGAGAGAGAGAGAGAGAGAGAGAGAGAGCGAGAGAGAGAGAGAGAGAGAGAGAGAGAGAGAGAGAGAGACAGAGAGAGAGAGAAAGAGAGAGAGAGGGAGTGATGTATGCATGGATGCCTACCCCCAGCAGGTAATCACAGACCGAGGGGCGTCCGTGCGGAGATGCGGAGCAGGAGACGCCTCGACGGCTCTTCAACCTTGAGGAGGACAGTGGAGGAGAGAGCGGGAGGGAGGGAAAGGGAGGGGAGAGAGGGCGAGGATGGACGAAGCGACAGTTCATTTACCCAGAACATCGGAGAGAGAACAGAAGCGATGGCTCACGCCTGATGGAAAACAAAGGCAGCAATTTTAAACCATCTGCATCCAACACACACACACACACACACACACACACACACACACACACACACACACACACACACACACACACACACACACACACACACACACACACACACACACACACACACACACACACCCACACACACACACACACACACACACACACACACACACACACACCGCCCCCCTCCCACCACTGTCCGCACTCACATTGAAACATAATCCATTTGTAGCGCAGCAGACATGTCATAATATTTCTATCCTCTTTTCTCTTCCTCGACAATTGTAGGTGTTTGTCGCTTGAACGGTCGTTTCTCCTGCCCAGGAAGACAGTGGACTGTTATGGACGACCACTAAAGGCTCCTAATCCCCCGGACAGACAGACAGACAGACAGACAGACAGACAGACAGACAGACAGACAAACACAGGCAGCTGAGGATATGTAATCTTAACCTCGCAGGATAAAACAATAGGGATCAATAAGCAGCTCCGCCGGTATTGATTCAGACCCAGATGATGAATGGATGTTCAACAAGACGACTAAATGATGGGACTGATTTACACAGAGCGGAACATGTTTTGGTATTAATTCACGTGAGGGTATGTATCGGCCTACTAGGCCTGTAAGCACATTAATTGGCTTAAATAATCAGATTCTGATGTGAATGTGATACAGGCTAGGCCTACTACAGTAGAATGAATAACCATAGAACAGGTCAACTAGGCCTGTGAGTTGGTGTTCCAGTCTGTTATAACTGGAGAGAAGCGGAACTCTGCTGACTCTGTCACTGTAGCCATAAAATAAAGTAAACTTTTATCATCAGTGATAGAGAAAATATTTGAGATGTGGGTCAGCAGCTACATCTGCACAATTACTGAGTTAATGGAAAAAAACAAAAACAATGAAATAACAAATAGTCCACAACATTTCCCCATCAAACAAGCATCAAGCACTCAACATCTCGCGGGTTGAAATGAAAATAAAGGGAGCGCTGAAAGGAAGACCAAAAAGCGACTCCAACATCAGTTTTCAGCCTCATATTAATAATTTATGTTGTCTATGCTTTTTATTAGTATTATTTATTTATTTACCACTGTCTTTTCGGCAGCTCGTCGGGTTTTTCAAAGGCATCACGGACACGGGAACCGTTTCAAACTTTAGAGCTGAGTTTCAAAAGGATTTCTCCCTCTCTTCTTCTACTTGTCTCGTTATTGTTGTTTTGTAAGACAAAGCCATGCAACTTTGATGAGAGTAGCCCTGACACAGATAGAGATGTTTGATTGACCCTGAAGAGGGCGGGAGTCGCTCCTCGAAAGGCGGGCTGCCAATCACGTGGGCGACACCACGCGCCATATGTTTAATTGGCAATTAACATTCCGTTTAACGTTTCAATTATTATTAGGGTTCCGTATTAACCACATGGAGACACGCAGCGTTATAGCATATTCAGTAGATAAGGTAGGCCTATTATTAGTTGAATAATTACACATACATTAAAGTGATTAATCCTCTCTCCTCTCTCTCTCCTCTCTGTCTGTCTGTCTCTCTCTCTTTCTATCTATCTAGTCATTCATTCCCGGTATTTTTCATTGAACAATTCAAAACAGAACAGATGTTTCATGTCAAACAATCGTTTATTACTAATTGTATGAATTTGACAGAATTGCGGAACATTATTTTTTATTCTTTAGAAATACACAAAGTGCTGCTTAACTGACCAAACCGATATTGCTGTATATATTCAGTTCAGCTCTCAGCTTATAAAATAAAACCAGCCCCTGCAGACCCCTCAGCTTTGGTTTAATTGGTTCCTATGAATAAATAATGAATAACATGTTAAAAACATAGGAACAACATATAAATAACAGTTTCCATTCCATAGTGATCATTTTTTTCCCTTCTGGTCGGAGTTTGGGCTCTACTCGTCTATCAGATGGAGATCTACTGAGCAGGACATGGAATAAACAAATAATAAGATAAATAAATCATAAATACTTTTCTGAATTCAATAAAAGACCCTGTCTCCGTGTCCATATTCCCTTAACACACACTCTACTGTAACACCGACATAAGGAGCAGGGGGGAATACTGAGGTAAACCTGAAATGGATTAAACATACTTTGAATTTCCCAAACCCCTTGTGTTTCCTCCTCTCCCGTATCTACCGGGTTGTCAACCTCAGGTGCGTGCGGCTGTGAAGAGCGCCTCGACGGTGGTCTTTGGTAATGGCAAGCCAATGTGCATCCAGACAGACAACATCTCCTGTGAGTTTGGCTCTAGCTCCTGCTGCTGTGTTGGGCCAAAGACCCAAACTAGGGTCCCAACAGGGAGCAGAAGGCCAGTCGTCCAAGATGACCCTGCTCCTTGTTGATTGATGTATTATCGGATGGAAATGGTTGGATACTGATCATAAGTAGGAGGGACTTTCCAGAGGAAATTAACCCGTTGTGGTCACTGTGGAGTCTAAAAGTTGCATGTTCTTTCGAGTTAACTGTGATAGACATAGATCACCGTGGTTATGGTCTCCTCTGACCAACGTTGGCCAGGTTAGCTGCTATGCTAGAAGCTACATCTGGAGCCTTCTGCAATCAAAAAATAGGATTGTGTAAACGTTTTGAATAGTGCTCTTGATCTGTCTGAATGCTTTTTTGAATCTAAAACATTTACATCCAATTAGCATGCAAAGGTTTCAGTGTTGAAACTGTAATAAATGTGTTTTTGAAATATTTATCAACCACCGTGTGTGTATGTGTGCGTGGAGCATCTGATGTGTGTGTGTGCGTGTGTATGTGTGTGTGTATGTGTGTGAAAGTGTGTGTTTGTGTGTGTGTGTGTGTGTGTGTGTGTGTGTGTGTGTGTGTGTGTTTGTGTGTGTGTGTGTGTGTGTGTGTGTTTGTGTGAGTGTGTGTGGAGTTTGGAGCCAGGAGCGTAGTGTGGACTGGTTTAACCAAAGTGACATGTGGGGACGGAGCGAGGGGACGTGTGACGGTGAAAACACGGCGGTGGATCTCCACTGCAGCGGAGCGGAGCCGACATCTGCCACTTACTCTCAGCTTTCTGCAAGATGTGCACTTTCAGAACGGGGTGCTAGGAGAACATGTACATGAATAAATAACACATCAAATAATGATAATAATACAACTAAAATAAGAACAAAATCTGGGCTCGACAACTTTAAATTACCCTTCTTAACACATACATTACATAACTGTAATGTGATGTTTTCACTAATTATTCACTGCAGCATCCTTCGGACATTTACAGTTTAAAAGAAACAACAATACAAAAAATAAAAAAATAAACTAAATGATTCAGTTTTCTTCCTCTCAAAAATAAATAAAAGGGTTTAAAATAAAAAGGAGAGCATAAAAAGGTTAAATACTGATTGGAGTTAATTAAAGCTTGGTCGTTTTGGACTTACTAAGCAGATTTCAAACACACACAGTTATAGGAGATCATTATAATAATTACAATTCTAATATCAAAACCAATGTATTGATATCACTGTGATGTTCGGCCCACCCGACGTGAGGCCCTGCTAAAGCGTTTGGTCCAGGAGGAGGAGCTGGCTGTAGGGAGAGCCCTGTCACATAGGAATTGTCTTTTAAACCTTGTTTTGACTCAAAACGTTTCGAGAAAGGATGGTTCGAAACTACATCACAACAACACTCAAATCAATAAACCCATAAATAACAGATAATCAAAGAATGGAATGAATGTCTAAATCATTCCCAGTCCTTGAGCTGAAGTGATGAGATCTTTGGCTATCAGGCTTTGGTAACAGAATGACAGACCGACCCTCTCCCCCTCCAGCTGTTTAAAATGATTCATCAATCCCCTGTGCAGTCTTACAAATGTCACACTCAGATCATCTGCAGTTTGGAGGCGGCCAACAATATGTATTATTGTTAAACAGAAAAGATAGTAGATTCTTTTTTTTCTTCCAAAAACAGCTTTTTCTTTTAAAAGTGTGGTTGCAATCTGAAGACAGCATTTATTTTTCTCATTATTTACACAAAATCAAATGAAGGACAAAGGAAAAGCCGGAAGAGGCGTTAAAATGTCGACCGCACACATAGAGCTTTGATTTGCCAGTACAAATGTAGAAATTTAGAGCACATTTACATTACAAAATTATTTTTGTACTCGGATGCAACAGACTTTGGTAAATAGTGTTTTGATTTGGTATGACTTCCTTACAAACCGACGGCTGGAACCGACGGTCCGGACGTTAGCGGGCTCCGAGGCATCAGAACCGTAGACTCTTAGACACAGCACAGTTTGTACACAACTCTCAAATATTCATCTTTCTTTTTATACTGGCCTTCTTTTTTCTTTATTTTTTTTTTGGTTTTGCCGAGGTCATTTTACACAAGTGTGGGAATCACATTGACAACACATAGTTTGGTTTGAGAACTCCGTCCATCCGGTCCACTTCACACAAGCAGGGGAGGGGGGGTGGCGGTCCGCAGGGCACCCCGCCCGCCTCCATGCGCTACAGACCTTGGCTCTAGACCCTGGTCTGAGACCCGGGCCTTTCCACCGAGGGGGTCTACTTTGGGAGTTCTTCCATAGAGTCAGTGAGCGGGTCCATGGGCGCGGCCGGGCCCGGCTCCGGTTGTTTCAAGCGCTTGATGGTGTTCTTCAAGGCCTGCCTCTTGTTGCAGAACCAGACACGCACCACCTCGCGGTCGTAGTTGAGTTTCTCGGCTATCTCGGTCATCTCCTGGCCGGAGGGGTGTGTGTTCTTCTCAAAGTGGCTGTTGAGGATCTCCAGGGCCTGCGGCGTGAACGAGGTCCTGCGCTTGCGTTTTTTGGACGGCTCACTGCCGATAAACTCGGTGAGGTTCTGCATGCCGGAGCGGTGGCGGGCTTCTGCCTCAGCCATCCAACGCTCCAGAACTGGCTTTATCTTCTGGGCGCTTTTAGGGGTGATGTCCAACTTCTCAAACCTGGCAGGGTACAAAAGGCCAGGGTTCAGACTTTTAGCTACAGTGTTCTCCTGGGCTTCCTGTGGTAGGAAAAAGTGGCTTCTCAGGATGGTGTGTCTGGGGAGAATCAAGAAAGAAGAATCTTACTGAGGTTCCTTCCCACAGCAGGGGAAGTGCTGCCTGATACCGGGACAGAGGCCAGGGCCTTGTGCTGGTCCGGACAACACCTGACTTTAGCACAGGCTAACTGTTAGCATGAACAGCATGACTAGCATGTGGAGCTAAAGAACGTAAATTAGCCTCTGTCCCAGCAAGGCAGTAGTGCAGAAAAAATACTTTACCATTAAATGTTTTGTGAAAATACAATACAATAAAAAACAAAAAGCAATACTTAACATCTGACTAACAATTGAATATGTGCCACTTTAAACAGAAATATCTTAGCATCAAACCAGTATAAGTTCTGTTTCTAATTTCCTTTCTTCAAGTGATGAATGCCAAAAAATAGCAAAACAAGGCCTTAAATATGACATAATTTATTTACCAGAGAGACATGAATTATTAACGACGATGTGCATATCACACATTTCCTTTTGTTTTTTCTGCCATCTAATAACGTTTCCATTTTAATGCTCTAATGGGGTAGAGTCGTGTTAGTTTATGTACATGCAACACATTCTTCAAATTCTGTACTTCTTAAATTAAACCTTCAGCTAGAATTATTCCCGAAAGTCGTTGCAAACACTCACTCTAGGAAGACCGTTAGTAGATGTTCACTTTCGAGTTCCAAACAGACTTTTATTTTGGTGGGACGAAAAAAGATAATGCCCATTCACAACCATTGTCAAAAGAGAAGGAGGAGGTTTCACTGAGAGAAGTGAGAGTCCTATGTGTGTCCTTGAGAGACAGTGTCTGTCTGCTCCAGTGAGGTTGGACCAGTGCTGGCTGTCCATCCGACACCTGAGAGAGCGGCCTCAGGGTGGGCTAGACTAGGGGGTCTGATGTCTGGGCTGGTGGGGTGCGGGGCCTCACTAGGTCTGGGTATTAACGGTCCAGTGTGCATAAGCAGGGGAGAGGGAGGGCAGGTCTGGGATTCTGAGTGGAGGAAAGCATTAGTACATAACCGGGGTCCGCCGGGACATTTCATGGATCAACGGGACCCAGAAATAATAAAATGAGCTGTGAGACGCTCATCTGGGTCAATGCTGTCTGGCCGCTGGTGCATAGGGACCGGGGAGAGCAACTACCCATACTGCACCGCTCTCTCTGAGCCACGGCGAGACGCCAGGCCCGAGCACGCTATCTTCAGCGGTGATCTTACAGTTATGATTACAGTAATGGCATTCACCCTGATCTTAACAGTAAGGAAGGACTAGTTCTGATGGACATTTAACCATGACCATCTGGTCATTTGCCAGATGCTTTTATCCAAACTCTCTTGACAGCGAGTTCAGGTTTGTGTCTTTAAGGAGCAGGAAGGAGTGGGGGACATCTTGCTCGGGGAGGCCTTCAGGTAGAGACAACCAGGTGAACCCAGAACCCCCGGCCTGTCCACAGCCGGCATGATTTGATGAGCACCACGTGACGTCCACGGGACTCCTATGCCCAGACCATAGGAGGTCTCCTCCCAGCCCCTCATCATGGAGGGGCTGGGGGTAGGGGGAGACAGGAGCGGACCTGGCAGAGGGATCTGTCACAGTGTGTGTGATGTCTGGTTCCTGCCGCCTGGGGCCCCCCGGAGCCCCTCTCGCCCCCTCCGAGTCCTCGTGTCGGGCTTGATGTTGACTAAATGCAGCACGCCCCATCGTCGGGAGAGGCCTGCCATGTCCCGTGTCACGCCGCCCGCCGCAAACCCGTCCTAACAACCCCTGTTTACTTTTGAGGCTAATGGTTTTTAATGTATGTTATAAATATGTGAATTATGCATGGCGCGTGAATATTTCATGGGTTGATTTCTAAGACTTTAAACATAAGTTGGCTTCTTACGAACCCCCCCCCCCCCCCTCACCGCCCCTCCCTCCCCCCCCCCCCCCCTTCACTGTGGTTTCACCTTTTATCGTCAGTTTGATGTTGATGTGATGAAATTTTTAGGGGTGCATGGCAGCTGTGTCACCTGTGCGGGGAGAGGACGTCAGTAATGCGCACGCTTCCCAGCGACGCATTTAAATCATGCGCCGGGCAGCGAGGGCACGGAACGAGTGATGCAGCAGCAGCAAATTCAGAGCAGGGTTTTAGATAAGGAAGGTAAAGTATAATTGCTTGGACGGAATTTAGCTTAACCCGCTAAAATGCGATATTACATTCAAATAGCGTGTGAAAAGTGTATTATACCGAGCGTTGGAGCAGGTTTGATCATTCTATGGTGGAGAACTTTGGAAGAAACGCTGTGGACTTTGGGTTTGGGCTGGTTGGCACTTTTTCTTTAGTTACCTCGGAAATACGCTTCTCGGAGTTCGGAATGTTGGTACGAAACATCGGGCTCAACGCACCGACGGGCCCGACAAGACCAGACAACATTAACACTGATCGTCTCATCAATAGATAATGTGGCCGTTTAAAACGTAACTCCTGTACTTCAGGGAACATCGGAACCTGACACGTACAAACTAGATTATTCAGGTTATTATCACTTAGGTCTGACTGGGGAGACAGACCTTAGTAATAATTAAAGGTTTAAGTGCGGGGTGTAATACTAGCGTGTGTATTCTGCATAAGTAACTGTCTTGTCGCAGAGTTGGAGAAGCAGGATAAGTAGGATCCGCTGCAGTCAGCATGCTGCCGGTTTGTCAAAGGGATATTTAATTATGTATTGTAATATCCTAATGTTTTAACTGAATAATAGATGACAGTTAAAGACGGCAGGCGATAGTTTTAATGCTTGGATGAACCTCATTTGACAGAAATATAGATTAGAAGCGCTGGCTAGATAAGCAACGCTCCATTAAACAACCACATTATTTTTAATTCAACAATATGTGGTTTCTGCTCAACCAAGTGGAAAAACACATGTATATAATCTAAGTAAATAAGTTAGTAGGGCAAGTTTAACTTGGGGATGTGGAATAAAACAGACATTCAGAGTGTTCTTTGAATGGTTTGAAACAAGACGACATTTTATATTAGGATCTGCCACCATTTTATTTCCATTGGGATAGTCTTTTCGTTGATGGCTGACACCAACCTGCTGTTTAAGAAACACAATGATGATAATCATCTATACAACTAAATCATATTAGTCATTGTGATAGACATTCCTTACACAGCGGGAAAAGTATTTAAACCATGGTCTGATGCCTAAATAAAAACCTTTAGGCTGTTCATCACTTGTTAGAATGAAATTATTATCGCAGATAAAAACATAAAAAGTCCCTAAATTCACTTAAATATTTCACTTTCTCTATACTATTTTCAATATTAATAATAAAGTGTGGGTACCAGACTTTATTATTAATATA
Source organism: Gadus morhua (assembly GCF_902167405.1). Lineage (NCBI taxonomy): Eukaryota > Metazoa > Chordata > Actinopteri > Gadiformes > Gadidae > Gadus > Gadus morhua. Next base: position 10,448,178 of record NC_044070.1, read on the forward strand.
ACACCAGGTATGATGATCATTACAAGCTCAAAATGTACAATCTTGTGACATCACAAGTGAGAGTTATCTACCCAGATGCATGATTGGTAGATCATCCTACCAAGTTGGTACATTCCAAGTCTCTCTTATCTTACATCTAGATGTACACACTTCCCACTCGTGATGTCAGTAGAGGGTCGATTTTGAAATCCTTAATCACCTAGCGGCCATATTTAGGTGACTGACGAAGGTTTCCCCGCCCAACTTGACAACATGGCCGCCAGGTGAATACCGGGAGGACACTGGCCTTCTTCATGAGGCCCATTTAAAGCCCTCTGGCTGATCCACATAACGCCTGGTGGTGGGTGCCGTGACTCCTCCTCACCTGCAGATGGCAGACTGGCTGTAGGCGGGCCCCTCGGCCGCGCTCAGCGCCTGCCCCACCTGGGTCTGGGTGAGGCCCAGCGACAGACGGCGGATCTTGAAGGCCTTGGCGAACTCCCGGATCTCCTCCAGGTTCACCCCGTCCACCTCGCTGGGCGCGCTCTGGGGATCTAACCACACGACAGGGGGCGGGGTTAGCTCGATGACAGGTGAGGAGGCGCGGTTAACTAGTGACACAATAGGGGGCGGGGTTAGCTCGATGACAGGTGAGGAGGCGCGGTTAACTATTGACCCAATAGGGGGCGGGGTTAACTCGATGACATATGAGGAGGCGCGGTTAACTATTGACACAATAGGGGGCGAGGTTAAGTAGTGACACAAAAGGGGGCGGGGTTAACTAGTGACACAATAGGGGCCGGGGTTAACTAGTGACACATTAGGGGGCGGGGTTACCTCTGAGGCCCAAAGCGCAGGGCTCTGTGCTTCTTTTGCTGCTCTGAGCAAACAAGAATAATACAGCCCTTCTGCCTTGGTGCTCTGTGCTAAGTGGGAAAGAACCTTCACATATCAGTAGAATAACAGATGTATCTCAGAAAGATCATCTCTCACCTGCAGTTTTATTAACTATAATATGTGCTTGTTATACTATGTCTGGTCGAGCTCATTTTAACTAGGTTACTGTAAGTACGGCTGGGAATTTTTATAATAATCATTATTTATTAGTTGATCATATTTTGTACTAAGAATCTGACTCTGCAAAGTTAGATAAGCTGTCAAAATAAATATTGTGGAGTGAAATGTACAACATTGCATCCAAATTGTAGTTTGGTAGAAGTGTAAAATAACCTAATTGTTAGGTGCTGCCTTCAAGGTTAACCTGTGATTTTTCAACGTTGGCCCTATTTTCCCAGCTTTGGGAACAAATTCAAAAATTTATCTTGTAGATACGTTTGAGCCATAATCCACAAATTCCGGCTGCAATGTAATCCTTTGGGCCAATAGCCCCCTATCAATGTATGTCCTCTTAAAAGTGCTGGTTCTCGCCAATGACAGGGTTCCTACAGAGAAAAACCTAATGTTTCATTAACCTAATCCTGCTTAATCCCGACAGTTTGTTATTGTGTCTAACCAAATCTCGCTTGAGGAGAATTCTCAATCTGAAATCTCGCAAGAGTTGAGTTGTTGAAGGAAGCGAACTTTAGCAACATGAGTGAGTTGGAGAGCACTGCCAGGCCCTCTGCAAATTTCCTCGAGCAACTCAAACCTCAAGATTTACGAAGCCAGACTCCTCAAGCAAGACTTGATAGGACACAATAACAAACAAACCAAATCAAGAGAAAGATAGAGAAAACAGTTGTATTTCTAGGGATCCTTTCCAGACACTAATGCTAACAATCGGAGCCAGTCTGATTGTAGATTACGGCAGCAGTGTTTTCGCTTAATTCTCTACCATTTTCCAAAATTGTCGTCCGAAATCGTCCCTTACACCCAAAATGCTGGGAAAATAGGGCCCAGGTTTAAAACTCCAGAACTATCCTTTATATTTATGTCTGACAACTATTTTCAGGTTCCATCCCACAGAGGTCCCAATACATTATTTTGAGCAAGAACACCAAATGTGGTAAATAAAGCTTATTTTCTGGTAATCTACTGCACTTAAACACTATCTCTTTAGGAACTTTAACGCATAAAAAGGTAAGGATATACTTCTAATATAATGTATAAAGAACCTTTCAGAGGTTAAAGCTTTGAAACCCACCCTGCATGCAGCATATCGTTACAATAAAACACCTTTGAAAATATGTGCGCTATGATGAAAATAATGAAGCAATGCCTTATTAGAACGCAAGGCACCAAACATCCTCCTATTAGCTCCAAGAAAGCTCTGCTCCGACACCTAAGGAGGGTGTAAATGGCTCCATTGTACGGATAAACATTCCCTAATGTGTTGAATCGTCACACAGAGAGCATGTTGTTACTCGAAGATATAGGCGTGACAATGGAGCTGTCATGCGTGGCATATCAGAGATTTTATGGGCCATCGTGAAAACAGACCCTCTTCAAATGCAGCCCAAGTGGAATGACAGAATTATTCTCATTCAGACCGCCCAAGGTAAGGCCTTTCAAATCTGCTCACACAATAAAATACTTTCACACACAATAATGTGAGTCAACACAATATCCAGCACCAATCTAAAGAAAACATTATTTATGAACAGAACCTGCCCGCTGCACTTAAACAGATTTTCAAAAACTTGGTTGAGGCGTTTTTGAAAAATGTCCCCCCTAATAAAAAGTGATTTCACATTGTACATCACTGTCAGCTACGCTGGCATCATGCTTACCAAAGCAAAGTTTGTGCGTCTGAATTATTCATGCTGGTCATTATCAATGAATTATTTAAGGAAGCCTCCAAGCGTATTTAAGCAGAAATCTATGGGCTGCCATCGCCGTCAGCCTCATAAGTGACGCCATGCGTCTGTGGCGTGCACGTGATGGGGTGTGCACGGGATGACGGGAGAGGAGGCGGAGGAGGTGGGAAAAGGAGGAGATGGGAGTGGAGGAGGTGGACTTGGGAGAAATGGGGGTGGAGTGGAGGAGGAGGGGAGAGGAGGTGGAGGAGGGGGTGAAAGGAGGAGGTGGAGGAGAGGAGCTGGTGGAGGAGGAGAGGAGGGGAGAGGAGGTGGAGGAGGGAGTGAGAGGAGGAGGTGGAGGAGAGGAGCTGGTGGAGGAGGAGAGGAGGGGAGAGGAGGTGGAGGAGGGAGTGAGAGGAGGAGGTGGAGGAGAGGAGCTGGTGGAGGAGGAGAGGAGGGGAGAGGAGGTGGAGGCGAGGAGCTGGTGGAGGAGGAGAGGAGGGGAGAGGAGGTGGAGGAGGGAGTGAGAGGAGGAGGTGGAGGAGAGGAGCTGGTGGAGGAGGAGAGGAGGGGAGAGGAGGTGGAGGAGGAGGAGAGGAGGGGAGAGGAGGAGGAGGAGGGGGTGAGAGGAGGAGGTGGAGGAGAGGAGCTGGTGGAGGAGGAGAGGAGGGGAGAGGAGGTGGAGGAGGAGGAGAGGAGGGGAGAGGAGGTGGAGGAGGGAGTGAGAGGAGGAGGTGGAGGAGAGGAGCTGGTGGAGGAGGAGAGGAGGGGAGAGGAGGTGGAGGAGGAGGAGAGGAGGGGAGAGGAGGTGGAGGAGGGGGTGAGAGGAGGAGGTGGAGGAGAGGAGCTGGTGGAGGAGGAGAGGAGGGGAGAGGAGGTGGAGGCGAGGAGCTGGTGGAGGAGGAGAGGAGGGGAGAGGAGGTGGAGGCGAGGAGGGGAGGAGGAGGTGGCAGAGGGGGAAGGTGGTATACACCATTCAGCCATCTCCCAAAGGAGAGCTTTGTACTATTGAGTATAAAAGACAATCTCTCCTTTCCTGCCCTTGTGTTTATAAGAATAACCTGTTTATGTACAAACACAGCAGGTAAATGCTGCGTAAATCGTGATAACATTGACCAGAGAAGATGATGGGACATAGAGGTTCACAACACTATTATGCAGACTGAAAAAGGGTTCATTTAGTTATGTTTGATTACTGGAGGAGAATATGAAATGAAAACAATTCCTGCAACAAGTGCCTGTTTTTCACAATAATTACATTTGCCGCTACATAGCTGCCTCTAAAATGAGTTTAACCTGGACTTTAGGGGGGACTGACTGTGACAAATGAAATGGAGCTGAATAAAACATAGTTTTTAAGGGAATGGTAGCAGGACGACAGGGTAAGGCCTAATGATTTATAGAGCCGCAGAGACGGCCCAAACACTTTAGGGAGCGAAGGCTTGGTTCCAGACACAACACGCTTTTATTTTACAGTAAACAGGAAAACAAAGCAGCACAGTCAGGAAGAAAGTAAGCAATGGAACTTCCCGGTTCTCCAAATAAAGGTCCTCCCTTAATGCTAGTGCGCTAAATAGCCCTGCCCAGAGATACATCAAGGGTTGGTTTAGAGCCAGGCTTGAACGAAATCACGACAGGACTTGACTGTGTGGACCTGGAGCCACCTCTGCAGAGAACTGGGGTCCTCACAGGTGTAAAGATCCCCTTTCTAAACACCAGGTGTTTTAAAATCGACTCACTAGTTCACGCACAAGTGGGAGTTATACCACCAGTCGTGGGATGGACAGACTATGCAGCCTACCAGTTGATACAGTCCTCTCGGCAGGCTGGTAGGTCTGCCTATCGCATCTGAGTGGGCTCTCCCATTTGTGATGTCACTGGAGGGTAGGGCAGTGTCTCGTTGGTCAGACTGGGGGAGGGGGGGGGGGGGGGTGTGTGCAAGTGGAGGACTCACTGCTGACGAGCTGTCCCACGCTGAGGGCAGAGGAGGAAGAGGAAGAGGAGGACGAGGAGGAGGCCGGGTGCTGCAGGGGGCTCTGTCTGTGGGGTGGGTGGAGCAGACCGACCTGGGATGAGGCAGGACCACCCTGGACTGCCTGTGGCTGGGGGAGCTGGAGGACACACACACACACACACATACACACACGCACACGCACGCACACACACACACACACACACACACACACACACACACACACACACACACACACACACACACACACACACACACACGCACACACACACACACACACACACACACACACACACGCACACGCACACGCACACACACAAACACAAACAGATAAACAGAGGGTTAAAGTCATAGTTGCATTTTTCTCTTCAACATAATAACAACACACATTCATCATAGTGACATGATTATTATTATTTATTCGGTCATTTAACAGATGTTCTGAGGGCCTCAGAACAGTCACGGGGCCCAGGGCTGACGTTCAAAGAGGTTTTTTTTCCACACGTGAGCTGAAGGAGCTCCGCTTGACTGTTTTCATCTTTCTAAAACGCGTCTCAACAGCAATTAGAGCTGATGTTATTCCAGCGCCGGGCGAACGCCGCGCAACCTAATGATGTCGGCGCGGGAGGAGCCGACATAATTCGCGGCGCTCCGGCCGCTTAAGGGGAGCGGAGCGGCGGTGTCTCTTTATGTATTATGCACTGTTCAACTGTTCCTACAAGATCAAGAAGTGGCACCGCGCCTCCCGCTGATGGCTCGGGTACGGAGCGCTCGGCTCGGCGGCGCTGTTCATTACTGCTGCTTGGTGGCGGAGTGTGTTTGTTTGTTTGTATGGATGCTGCTGGATGTTGTCAAGGCGATGTCAGCATGTCTGACAGGTGGAGGGGGGTGGGGATGGAGGGAACCACCCGCTGAAAACCGTGACAACCGTAAATTACACCGCTGGAAGAAAGCTCAAAGAGAGTAGAGCCAGCGCGAGGGGCTAGCCATTAACGCACCACTAATTCATACATAAAGAGCCGCTGTGGAGCCACAATTAAGTGGATGGACCGAGACACGCTAAGACATGCTCACCGCTAGCCCTGCTAATCGCATGCTGCCCCCCGCTATTAGCAACTCAATAACATACTCTGTTTGTTAAGCTAGGCTGTATGGATCCATAGCATCACGCAGAATTCATATATACCGTATGTTATGGAAGTTTATAGCGTTATATTCTATGCTAGGCCAAGCATTAAGCAGTACAGACTGTATGCTATATGATGTGCTAGGAGGCCTATCTGCCTTAACAAATGTAGGCACTGCTTGTGTAGGTAAGATAAGACAGAAAAGTGTGTGTGGATGTGTGTGTGTGTGCGTGTGTGTGTGTGTGTGTGTGTGTGTGTGTGTGTGTGTGTGTGTGTGTGTGTGTGTGTGTGTGTGTGTGTGTGTGTGTGTGTGTGTGCATGGGTGTCCTGCTACCTGTTGTCCAGGTTTGATGGGGGACAGAGTGATTCTGTGTGTGTGTGTGTGTGTGTGTGTGTGTGTGTGTGTGTGTGTGTGTGTGCATGGGTGTCCTGCTACCTGTTGTCCAGGTTTGATGGGGGACAGAGTGATTCCCTGGGTGTTGATGACGGGGAGGATCTGGTTGCCGATCACCGTTGCAATGATCTGTCCCTGAGCGTTGGTCAGGAGCTGCGGCGTGATTGGCTGAACTTGCATCCCCGGGTTGCCCCCTCCTGATTGGCTGGAGGCTGAGTTGGGCATCAGGGGGATTGTTCCAATGATCTGCCAGGAAGTGAGGGGCAAAGTAAGAGGAGTCAGAGGGGAGGAGTTAGATTGGTGGAGGAGGAGTCAGATGAGAGGGAGAGGAGTCGTATGGGAGGAGTTAGATTGGTAGAGGAGGGGTCAGATGGGAGGGGGAGGAGTCGTATGGGAGGAGTTAGATTGGTGGAGGAGGAGTCAGATGAGAGGGAGAGGAGTCGTATGGGAGGAGTTAGATTGGTAGAGGAGGGGTCAGATGGGAGGTGGAGGAGTCGTATGGGAGGAGTTAGAATGGTGGAGGAGGAGTCAGATGGGAGGGGGAGGAAACTGACTTAATAAAGTAAACTGCTATGATACTTCTACTACTAGTATGGGTGTGCGGCACTGTGTGTGTGTGTGTGTGTGTGTGTGTGTGTGTGTGTGTGTGTGTGTGTGTGTGTGTGTGTGTGTGTGTGTGTGTGTGTGTGTGTGCGTGCATGAGAGAGAGAGCGTGAGAGAGTGAGGAGAGTAGGCAGGAAAAAATGTGATATTGGTGGAGGTAGTGATAAAAAGAGAGATATACCAAGAGATAGAGAAATAGAAAGAGGAGTGGTGATAGAGAGTGAGTTTAAGGTTGAGAGACGTAGAGAGGCAGAGAGGGACACAGAAAAGTAGACAGACAGATAGAGAGGCATATAGAGAGAGGTTAAGGTAGAGAGAGCTAGGTAGAGAGGTTGAGAGAGAGAAAGGCCAGACTGCTAGTAGCTGGCTGTAAAGGTCACTAGTGAATACCTATGCGTGTGTGTTTGTGTGTGTGTGTGTGTGTGTGTTTGTGTGGGTGTGTTCTTGTGTGTGTGGGTGTGTGTCTGTGTGAGGTGGTGCACACCACTGACTGATTACCTGCACTAACCCAGAGAAGAGAGCGAGAGGAAGAGAGAGAGAGACACACACACACACACAAGTATAGAGTCTATGTCTGTTAAATGTGGCGAGAGAGTGGATCCCCCTGACACACACATGCACACACGCGCACACATACACAAACACACACACAACCGGACACACTTTAGAAGAGGTCAGATCAAAGTGACGTACAAGTAAAAAGCAAGAGAGATGCAGCGCAAAAAGAGAAAGAGAGAGACAGAGAGAGAGATAGCGAGAGAGCCTGAGAAACAGAGACAGAGAGGGAGAAAGGGAATGCATGAGAGAGAATGTGAGAGAGAGAGAGAGAGAGAGAGAGAGAGAGAGAGAGAGAGAGAGAGAGAGAGAGAATTTGAGAGAGATAGAGAGAGAGAGAGAGAGAGAGAGAGAGAGAGAGAGAGAGAGAGAGAGAGAGAGAGAGAGAGAGAGAGAGAGAATGTCCTGAATTGTGCATCCAGCTCTTGCTCTCTCTCTCTCTCTCTGTCTCTCTCTCTCACACACACACACACACACACACACACACACACACACACACAGACACACACACACACACACACACACACACACACACACACACACACACACACACACACACACACACACACACACACACACACACACACACACACACACACACACCACCGCCCCCCCCCCGGGTGTTCTGTAATCAGGTGGGTAGATCAAGGTGGATGTCACTTCAGTGGTTTAGAGACGGCACCCTCCTCTTTATCGTGATAGAGGTTGACATCACCTGGAGACCGCATTTAGTCTCAATGGGAAATTGTGACATCTACCTCAATAACTTAAAGACACATGTTTTATATCATTAATCAGTACTAGAAACTGCATGAAAGCACGATGTTTCAAACAGGTTGAGAGAGAGATTCTTGCTAACTATCGATGAATTGATATAAATCCCCCAAAAAATATCAATAACTAATAGATAAAATAAAGAAGAGATCAATTGAGAGTAGCGATTGATATTGTCCATTTTATGAATCAACTATAAAACACCAGGTTTAACAACCCGGTCTCCTCTTACCGCTGTACCAAGTATGCCTCTCTCTCTCTCTCTCTCTCTCTCTCTCTCTCTCTCTCTCTCTCTCTCTCTCTCTCTCTCTCTCTCTCTCTCTCTCTCTCTCTCTCTCTCTCCCTCTCTCTCTCTCTCCCTCTCTCTCTCTCTCTCTCTTGTCAGGGTGGGCAGGGCTGGGGGCGTCCGAGCCTGAGCAGCAGTAACTCATCCTCTCCACGCCTCATTTGCTTACGTTGCTTCGCATTAGAGCCCAGATAATTTATCTCGCTCTCTCTCGCCGCAACGCCTCCACCACCTCTCCTGTCATGCTCTTCTGCCACTTAGCATATTTTATGGCCCTGGCTGACGGTGGCCGTGTCTCCGGGCACCGCTGCCGTGGCGTGGAACTTGTCCCGCTCAATTATTCATCACCCTCGGACGGACTGGCGTCTTCTGGAAGCTAATAAAGAGCAGCTGCTCTGCACTGCCCCCACTGGCCAGTACAGTAACTACACCCCTCAGTCATTTAGTCATAGTAAAACTAAATCCGTTACACATCAGCTCAAGTTAAGATGTTTAAATAATATAAAATATGCACAGAGGTTAAAGGTAAAATCACTAATTTATCATTAGGGCCATGCAATTGCAGGTTGAGTTCCTCTCCTTTTTTCCCTCATATGGTCTCTCTACCTCCATGTCCTTCTCTACCTCTGCAGCCGCTCTCTCTCACTGTCTCTCTCTCCCTCTATCTCTCCACGTCCAAGTGTACAGGTGAGGCTCCTGTTTCCCAGAGAAATGTCATCTCATGGTTGTGCCGGGCCAATCTGTGACTTTAGCCATGGTGTCCAGACAATATCCATTCCATTTAGGCTCCTCCACCTCCCTGCATCCAAACGCGGGTGAGGAAAATGTTTGGACTTGCGTCATTACCAGTCCACAAAACTAATCATAAAGTTCCCAGGGCCCCCACCGGAGACTAAAGGCTTTTCATTCCACCACCGCACGTCTGGCGACAGAGACGCATCTCAAAGGCACATCAGCACAGGGTTCAGGACATAAGGTTCCACCATACATGGACACTTCCACTACCTCTACAGGGGAAACAAAGACCTCAGCCCACTGCAGCTAAACTACCACTAACTGCCAAGATGAGCTTCCCCCCAGCTTCCTGATTGGTTTCCTCTCATCTTAAATAAACTAACTGTGATGTTGAGTAATGGTTGCTAATCAATGAATCTTAGACTAGGTATACTGTAAATATCTCTACTGGCCTATCTAGGGCTCCAGACCTTTCACAAGAAATACATTTGCAGCCGGTACTGAAACCCTTTGACACCACAAGTGGTCAGATATAACTTTGTTTTTCCCATCATTTCACAGAAGGAATTTCCGCTTGCCGTAGCGTGATGGTGATTTTATTAAAAACCTCTATTACTTCCAAATAATTGCAATGAGTCAGCGTGTCAAACCAACAGGCATTCTCTCACACTGCCCATTTCTGCTGGGCCGTGTTTGTGTGAAGGATATTGTCTCATCTTTGTATGATGGGTAATGGCTGTTTTGGTTTAAAAAGCATCCACATATGTAGCTTTGTCAGTACATCACTGGATCAGAGGGTCATGGGTGGCGCGGCCTCAGCAGGTAAATCACATCTAAGCAAGTCAGGGATGAGCTGTTCTCTGGGTGGTCAGTCAGACCTCCGAACCCTTTTACCGCCCGTGTGTCCAGGTAGAGGAGAGGTTAACGGGAGGGATTTAAAGGAGGTCACAGAGAATAACCACGGCAATGGAGGCACGATTTAACAGACCTGTGCTCTCCCCTCACTCCCAAGCACACAAGCAGAGAGGCTATTATAATAGAGGCCTAATGTTCGGGGTTGAGGCTAGCAGTGGTGGAGGAATACTTACTAGAGGCTAGTATACTAGAGGCTAGCATACATAAGGCTGGTAGCAGAAAGCCCCAATGGTTGTCCTTGGAGAAGAAATACTGGAACCACCATGATAAAGCTTCAAACAGTGTCAACGTATTGGACTCCGAGTCCATAAACAAGCTTCCTCTAAAAGGACTACCACTAGCAGTGACAGACTGAAGAGGAGACGGGAGAGTGAATGCGGAGGTCAAACCATATTGTGCTCTCAATCCGAGCCAACAGCTGGTATTTCTATGTCATATTATTTTACTTTGTTGTTATCTTTTTGCCACACAGAGGTCAGAGGTGTGCAACAAAGAGAACAGAGGCTGGGCATTTTTATATTAATTTATGTCTGACATTCTCCTCTAAAAGGTGGAAAACTATAACAAGAAAATTGTTTTGCATCAAAAGATCCAATTCTAGAACTTGTGTGTATTGTACTTTACAACAGTAAAATATTGAGCTGTGCACAAATTGCTAAGTAGTGTTTTTTTTAGGAGTAGTACAGTAGACTGTACTTTACTTTCTAGTGTTATTCTTTACTGAAGGCTTGATCATGATCGCAATTCCCTTGCTTTGTAAACAAAATCTCTTGTTTCATAACAGAGAGAGTGAGAAAGAGAGGAGAGAAAGACAGAGTAACAAGAAAAAGAGAGATAGGGAGAGAGCGAGACAGAGAGATGGAGAATAAGAGAGGACGGAGGGGGATAGAGCGATGAGGATGACAAGTATCTGATAGTGGGGTGCGTATTACAGCGTCCCGGCTCTGAATAATGCTTTAAAGTAATGAGGCAGAGAGCAAAGGCTGTAGCCCAAGGCTCTGACCTGATTATGTCACAGAGTGTCAGCTAGCGTGGTCGCTAGTGCTAGCCCCGCCGCTACTGCTAGCGACCAGCACGCTCCATCAAACCCATAACCATGGCGATCTGTCCCCTGCAGAGCTCCAGACTCAGGACCATGCCTCTCCATACTTTCCCATTAGCGACAATTAGCATCAAGGCCCCTGTGCAATTCAGACGACTGATATGATACACCAACGCTGAGCATACCGCCGGAGGAGACGCCACACAAACAATGGTAAGCCGACTGTATCAAGCACTTCTTTAAACATGTGTGGCAATTTACACTTCTTCACATGAATGCCTCATTCTTCGCTCACTTCCCCCACCAAGCCAGCGTTTAGGACAAAGATTGGTGGATTGGAGTAAGGCTCATAATGTGATGTCTTTAGAACCAGAATGGGTCCTGATGTTGAGACTAAACTTAGGAGGGGTGTGATCACATCCTAAGCCGTTTTGTATCGGCATTGGTTTAAATGTTGTGTCCAACTCACTCAGCCTCAGCGAGCCAATCCCAAAGATGTGTGTGATGTTGTATGCATTTATAGGGTCTGCATTGTCTTACCTGTCCCTGTGCATTGGTGACCAGCTGCCCCGTCGCCCCCTGGAGGTTGGACAAGGCGTTGCCGAACACCTGGGAACTGGCAATGGAGCCCATGGCTGCTGCCGCGGCAACCGCTGCCTGGCTGGCCAGAGGATTCAACTAGGGAGAAGGAGGAGGAGAGGGAAGAGGAGCAGGAGCAGGAGAAGGAGAAGGAGAAGGAGAAGGAGAAGGAGAAGGAGAAGGAGAAGGATGAAGAAAAGGAGGAGAGGGAGAAAAATCATGATTGATTCCTAATGAGCCCTTTCCAGTTATCAATAAATGTTCATTATTAACTCTTTATTAATGATAATATATCACTTCCTGTCTATTACATAGAGACTTGATCATTCAATCACGTCCAGTAAACTCAAGAGAGAGGTCTCAAGAATGTACAGATCTCAGAGGTTCTGGGCTCCACTAGAGGCCGGCGGGATGTCCAAACAGAGGTGGACTGTAGGATTCTGGGGCTCCACTAGAGGCCGGGGTGCTTTGTTCGACTAGAGTGGGTCCACTGCAGCGAGGCCTGTATACATGGGGGGGGGGGGGGGGGGAGAGGGAGCTGAAGGGAGAATGGAAGCCAGTGTATGTGTATGTGCGTACCCATACACTTGTGTGCGTGCGTGTGTGTATGTGAAGGAGTCTGTGAATAAGTGGCCATTTTACTGCTGTCAGTGCCTGTGGGGGGCCCCAGGGGCCCCCCACAGGGCTGAATAGGGTCTTTTTACGGTCCGCGGAGGCCCCGCGGTACCTGGCCCTCACAATGGAGGACGGGAGTGACCATGCATCACTGTAGCGAGAGCCAGCATCTCCTCCAGTTAGCGCCCCCCATAATGCACTCCTGGAGAAGAGGACCGTCTTAACCCCCCTGCTCCCCTCTGTAATGGAGCCGTCTGCCGGGGCCCCGGCCGCCGCGCCAGGCCGCTCCCGGAGCCCGTCCCCCCGGCTGGATCGCCCGCATAAATCAAGCTAACCACTTATTAAGGGCTGGGATGCAGGGGCGATTTGGTTGCAGCACAGCACGACGAGGTCTTATTAGGTCGAGGAAGTAGATCAAACAGACGCCGGGGCCGGGAGAGCTACACACATCACAACACGCACACACACACACACACACACACACACACACACACACACACACACACACACACACACACACACACACACACACACACACACACACACACACACACACACACTGAAGTACTGCTGGCTGCTAATACACTCACATTATACCCTTGTGTTAGACTGGCTTCAGATTGTAGAATTGCAACGTGAGACTGTGAAATAAATTGTAGAATAAGATTGTTTGACTTTGCTTAAGATTGTAGAATTTGAATGTGAGGCTGTGGTAGGGATGGTAGAATTAGAATGTTTGTCTTATGTTTTAGAATGTAGAATTACATTGTTAGACCGTTCTTTAGGTTGTATAATTAGAATGTTAGACTGTGTTTTAGAATGTAGAATTACATTGTTAGACTGCTTTAGGATTTGAGGATCATCAGAAGGCTTTTTCCATTCCAGTTATGAACTCTTTATTTCTTATCTTATCTAAATAAGGCCTACTATATATACCTGAGTATATATTAATGGCAGTTACACATATAATGTTGAAAATAAGAAAATTCATAAAATAATATAGATTAAAAATAAACCAAATCTGTATTCTATTTCTTCTTTCCTATTTTCTTCTATTGTTTTCTGAACCACATGTTAAATGGGCAACGTACGAAGACAAAGGTAAAGTGATTGCAGTGGCAGACTATAAAAGCTAACATTCAACTTTTCTTTTTAAACCACACAAGCATCAACTTCTGCGGGTTCTTTCACCTCCGTGCGGGGGACGGAGTCTTGTAGCCGGCACATCATTGAGTTGCCATTTATCTTTCATCTAACTCCAGCACCATATATTATTAGGCTTTCGGAAATCAAATGATGAGGAAATACCAGTGAGCGATCAATACTTTTTCATTGACAGTAAAGGTTAAGCACATTAAGAATGACACCGCATTTGTCTTATGAAATCATATTTCATGTTGGTGGCCTCAAATTGGCTGTGATTGATATTGCGTCCGTGTGTCTGAAAGTCATCCAGTTTTTTCTCGATAATCACAAGATTGTCTTTTATGTGCTCGATATTCGCCCTTCTGGAAATCTTACGTCTACAGCGTTTAGATATGTGGACACAAGCTGAGACACCTCGGCAAGTCCACCCTTTTCGTGGCCAGAGGCCCCATCAAGAGCGGCTTAGCCACAGGGAAGAGGCATTCATCCTTTCTTTTTCCTTTCATTCTTCCTGCTCTTTGCTTTCCTTCCTCCATTTTTAATAATTTATTTCCTTCCTTCTACTCTCCTTTCATTTATTTAATTATTACTCCTCTGCTCCATCGATTTCTTCCCAATTTTCTCTTTCCAAAGAACATTCCTTCTTCTGCCTATTTTCTTCTTTCTTTCCTTCTTTCCTTCGTTCCATCCTTCCTATCTTCCTTCCTCCCACCCAACAAAGACATTAAGATACTCTATAAGCAGCAGAGGCCTATCAGCCATCTCATAACTGCACTCTCTCCATCTCAGTAGCTCAGATTGAGATCTAAACACATTCCCACTATCAGCAAGAGGAATGGACTGGTCGGTGGTGTGGAGACACTGGTCGGTCTAAGAGATTCATCAGGAGTCAAATAAACAGTTTCCCTTCCCATTGGCTCCCCACCCATCAGGTGAGAGATAGTGGAAGAAGGTCTACATCTAAAACACATTAAACTCTTCAACTGATAATCTGTGCAAGTGCCCTGATGTTCTGCCTGATGTCTGGTGAATATGTGCTTTACGTGTGTGTGTCTGTGGGCGTGTGTGTGTGTGTGTGTGTGTGTGTGTGTGTGTGTGTGTGTGTGTGTTTGTCCTGCAACAGAAAACTCGGGTTGAGAGTTTTAAGGAGATTCACAACATCACATTTGCAGAGCTCCAGAGATCAGAAGATCCTAGGGTCTCATCACATGAGATTAGATACACTTTATCATCCTCAAGAGAGGAAAACCACTGTTTTGTATAATGGGCCTTACTCACTAGCAGCCCTCCTGGATTTAAACGCCAGTTGTGTGGGGGGAATTTAATTAAGAATTGTCCATTCAGCCTCCACACCCGAGTAGCGTTTTGAACCAAGATGGAGCCTAAATGGCCGCTAGGTGAATAAAGCACATTACATCCCTGTTTGTTCAGGCACCGTTGGTGTGTCCAAAACCACAGGACATCTGGAGAAGATCAGAAGCAGAGAGAGGAGGATCTTCTGAACATCTAAACAGACGATTTACCTCCACAGTGACCTCTCTCCCAACAGCTCACCAGCAGAGGGTAAATATCAGCTCTGTGTCTATATTCTCTGTGATTATTACGTCCCCGTGGAGACCTGCACAGACCTCCCAGCGTTCAGGGTCCTTGTGTTAAACCATTCTCTGTATCTCCCTCTAAATAGGGTCTCCACAAGGTGGCTGGGCACTGAAGGGTAGAGTGAACTGGTTTAAAGAGGTCAACGAACACCACCACAGCAAGAAACCCAGTGGAGTTGAGTTATTCAAAAATGTTTTGAGACGGTGCACTGAAGGATCATGGGAGATGTGAGCTTCAGAGTATCACATTTCTAAAGGCTGGATCTTTTGGGGATGAGCGTTGATTAGATGTCACAAGAGATCAGACCTTGCCGCGTTCAGACGCTCGGTTTGTTAACAATATAACATCATTGACACCATCCAATACAAACAGCCAAAGTGGAATAGCACACAAATGGCGCCATTCTGGGGTCATCCAGCCAAAATGAATGTCCCTGACACTAAAAGAAGCCTGCAAGTTGTTTAAAAGATGCACCTGTTCTGGAGATCCGATCCCATAGAAAGGGTGTGTGGACTAGAACGCTCTCTACTGGCTGTTTGACCACTAGGGTCAGCTGGCGTGTAATCTCAGGAACACAGGGAGAAATAGCTTTCCTATCGCCGTAGAAATACCATGGAAACCAAAACAAACTATGGGGTATTTACTCCTTAATTTTAAATATATTTTCTATAGTTGCTCAAAGAGGTAAAGGGGGTATGATGCTTACAGTTTGGAGCAGAGCATCCAAACTGGAAACTAGTAATGTGGGAGAAACACGCTTTTGGGCTTGACCAGAGCTGAGATTACCATATGACACTGTTTAACCCTAACTGGAACAACTTTATAGATTGGATCACACTCTTTAAACATAACGGGTACAGCTTTATAGACTAGGTCACACTGTTTAACCCTAACTGGTACAGCTTCATAGAGTCTTTCACACTGTTACCCAAACTGGGTTATACTGGGTTACACAGGAGGATCACTATTGTCTTCCATGGCCAGTCTAAACATTGTCCCCTGACCTGCTTTGACATCTCTACTCCCTCTCTCAACTCTCCGTTGTCCTCCTCTCCCTCCCTCCTCTTCCTCCCACTCTCCTCTCCCTCACCTCCCTCCCTCCACCTCCTCTCTCTTCTGAGTGAATGTAATAAGCTGTGACATAGGAACAACACGCTAACCCCTTCTCCAAGAAATCTGTCAGTAGCCCCCCACCACCGCCACCGCCACCCCCTCCACTGCTGAACATCAAAATGCCATTAGAGCCTCCGGAACACGGCCGGTCTCCTGGCTGTCCAGGGGCTCACACCGCCACACCGGGGGCCCGGGGCCGGGGCACTCCGGGCCCCTTGACGGAGCACTGGCTACACCCAACCGCTACCATGCCCTCCTCGGAGGAGGGAGGGAGAGTGGAGGACAGAGGAAGAGAGAGGGATGAAGAGAGACGTAGTGAGAGACAGAGGAACGGACAGGAAGTAAGATGGGAGGCCATCAGGAGACACAGGAGCACCGCAGAGCATCTGAGGAGTAGAGCGGGGGGGAGGGGGGGGTTGTGTTTGTGCCTGCATGTGCATATGCATGTGTGTGTGTGTGTGTGTTTGTGCTTGTTTGTGTGTGGAGCGGGAGCGGGTATCTGTATGTGGGGGTATGTGCATGTGTGTTGGTTTAGTGAATGTGTGGGTGTCTCAATGTGTGTGTCCGAGTGGTGAAGGTGTCAGTGTTCCTGAGTGATAATAGAGTGATGTCATCAGAATCAGGGGGGGAGGGGTCAGAATGATAGCTCGTTAAACCGTGGCGGTCAGGCTGATCAAATAAAAGGCATTAAGTCCAGGAAACGGCGTTCCCTACTGGAGCCGTAAATGGCCACGTCTAATGAGGCGAGATGCAAATGAGGGAGGGGAGGGAGAGAGGGGACGACGACGATAAAGGGGTGATGGAGCGGCGGTTCCCGGCCGTCAATCTCCCCTCTCATTACCGCCGGCTGAATTAAGAGCTCTGGTTTTGATCACCAGCACCCACAACCCTGGCCCGAGCCGCAGCCCGGTCGCCACGGAGATGGGAGGGGGGGGAGGGGCCTGCGGGCATCCATCACCCCGGCCCGCTGTACTTCCTGTGGTCAGGGGGACGCTTGGCGACTAAAAATATAAGTTATAAGGCGCTCCGCTCCTGCGATCCCTCATCCTGAGCAATGATGTCTAATATTTAGCTGTTTCCAGATATATTAAATGTTGGACGAGCCGGTGATTAAGTGTGGGTGGGTAAAAGTGCTGACCGTCCCAGCCCGTGATGTGACATATTTGGTGCAGTTATTTCTGTCGCGGCGTCCGGGAGAGAATCATGGCGGCGGCGGCGTAGTGAAATATACTGCAGAAGCTGTAAGCCGGAAGCTTCTGGAAGATCCCAAAGCTGCCTCGGGAGCGAGAGGCAAAATATTCGATAGTTTGTTCATTCAGAAGGTTTCACATGGTTTCAGATGGTAAAAGATAAGAGGGAAATGTTGTCTTTGTGATTGAGTTATTTTGTTTGCTTCTGTCTTATTCCCCAGAGTTTCTGGATGTAATTTCCTTAGCCGCGACATCATCTCTCTTGGCTTTCACAATTCCATCCCGGCTGTCCTCCTTGGTTCTATTACTTTTCATTTAGCGGGGAGAATGCCATCGCTTTCCACTCCCGTGCTTGTTTGACATATAAATATAGCATTTGAATTACTTTAATATCCTCCTAATCAATGTCCGGTGATCTTTTGATGTCCTCAATTCAATATAGCGCGGGGTCATCCTAGCTGGCGCTTCATAAACACAATAAGGCTAACTGATTGCTCTTCGCGCGGCTGTCCGCTAGCCAGCCCTAATGAAGAGGAATGGTGGGGCGCGCCGCCGCGGCCTGTCATGTGTCGCTGGCCAGCGCTCAGCTCCCAGATTAATCATGAGAGAGGAGCGGATGATGTGGTCGCCCCTGATCGATAAAACACCCCTCCCACCCGCTCTCTCTCCGTGCGTCTCGCTCTCTCTCGCTTCATGTCTCTCTCCCCTTCTCTCTCTGCAGGTCTCTCTCTTTCTCTTTAAGCGTCTGTCTTTCCCTCTCTCCGTCCCTCTAAGTCCCTCTCTTCTTCTCTTCATGTCTCTCTCCCTCTCTCACGCCCTCTCGTTCTATGTCCCTCTCGCTCTCTCTCTCTTTATTCATCTCTCCCTCTCGCTCCGCGCGTGCTTTACTTTTCTCTCACTCTCTCTCTCTCCCCTCTCGCTCCCTCTCCTCTATCTAAATGCTTCTCTCTCACTCGCTCTCTTCCTCTCTCCCTCCCTCCCTCTCTCCCTCCCTCCCTATGTCTCTCTTTCTCCTCTCCTCCGTGTAAACATGTGTGTGGTGTTGTGTGCACATCAGCATAAGCATGGGCTGACATTTATGGACCTCTTTTAAATTGATTCAGTCCACTTTTGGGACCTGCTCATCTCTCCTCCTTCTTCTCCTCTGACTAGTTAAAGGCTAGATGTAAATGTTCCCCCTGCATCCATAAAACACAACCCTAAATCAACCTGGCCACCACAGGACCTCTCCATGTCTGCTCACTTATGGAGAGAGAGTAGGATAGAAATATACAAGCTGCTAATCATGCCAACCTCCACAGAGACTCCATGTCCACTAACACAGCAGAGTATACTGTCATGATTACCTCCACAGAGACGCTAGGTCTACTAACACAGCAGATTAAACTGTCCTACCTCAGATATTGCAGTAGATAGTATGGCCTCATAGTATTTTCTCTTATGGACCTAAGCAGTAAGGTTCCACTCCGATTTCCCCCACGGCAAATCCCCATTGAAAATTATTCTGGCAGTAATTAATTAGGGCCAAACCCTATCACATAAGTTCATAATCGTACAACCTTAATGTCTGAGAAAATGTACTTTCTATCATTAGCCTTGTTCATTGCCATGACATCAGACCTAACTGTAAATCCCTTGACTCAGAGCCGCTGAATAAGCAGAAGCATACACACTGAGCTGCCTTGCAAAGACCCTGTTGTAAACCTGATGGGCAAGGCAGGAGGATCTAAGAGGGATCATTTGACCCTCCAGGTCCAGACCTCCAAAGGGAGACAGAAAGTGCAGATCAGGGGCTGTACGACCGGCCCAAGCGGGGGTGTGTGATGTACAGCTTCTCTCTCTGGAGGGGCGGCATTCAGAGGCGCGGCCGATACAGCCTTGTGCGTGTACTGCTCAGCTCTAATGCTCTGCTTGTGGTCGCTAATGGATATCAGGAATTACAACAGGCAGCGCTATCGCACCCCGCGGGGGGATCCACCGGCCCGCCCCGCGTCACTCAGCACTTAGACCCTGTCTGGGAGGCCTGAGGGCTGGGAGAGGGGAGAGGGGAGAGAGGTGGGTGGGGGAGGAGAAGGGGAGGGAAGAAGGGAGGGAGCAGGGGGGATGGGGGAGAGTTGAGAGAGGATAGGGGAGAGGGGCAAGGGGGAGGGGGGAAGGGGAAGAGGGGAGAGGGGGGAGGGTGGAGGGTCGGGGAGGCCTCAATATCACAGTCGGCCTCATAATTAAAGAAACTCTACTCCTCATCCACTGTTAGCTGAGACCAGGATCCTAGCTCCCTTGTGGGAGGCTAATGCATGTGTGTGTTGTGTGTGTGTGTGTGTGTGTGTGTGTGTGTGTGTGTGTGTGTGTGTGTGTGTGTGTGTGTGTGTGTGTGTGTGTGTGTGTGTTGGAGAGATAACAGCACAACGAGACCACCTACAGAGAGAGAGAGCATGATCAGGTACGGCTGTGTGTGGTTTCAGTTAAGTGTGTGCATGTCTGCAAGTATGTGAAGAGGAAAAACGATTGCGTGTAACATTTTGTGAGATAAAAGGACAACAATGGGACACTAATGGGAGGGTAGGAAGTCCCCAGGAATCCCAGCGCCAGGGGAACTGAATCCCACATGGTGAGCACGGTGGTGAGGCTCTTAGAAACACAGAGGGTGGAAATATTTTGCGATGCAAGGCTGCTCTCCTTAGCTCCTCTTCATCCCTGTCTGTGGCTCATCCTCCCCTGGCCCTCATCATTATTCACTCCTGCTCCTTAACTCCTCCTTATCCCTGGTCTGTGGCTCGCCCTCCTCCCTGCTCCTCATCATCATTCCCTCCTGCTCCTCTTTAACCCTGGTGCCCCCCCCCCCACCCGCCCCCACCTCCCTGCTCCTCATCATCATTCCCTCCTGCTCCTCTTTAACCCTGGTGCCCCCCCCCCCCCACCCTCCCTGCTCCTCATCGTCATTCCCTCCTGCTCCTCTTTAACCCTGGTGTGCCCCCTCCCCCCCCCCCCCCCCACCTCCCTGCTCCTCATCATCATTCCCTCCTGCTCCTTAACTCCTCTTAATCCCTGTTCTGTGGCTCCCCCCCCCCCCTCATCATTATTCACCCCTCTGGTGATGGCCATTGCTCTTATTTTCTGCTCCAGTCAACAGCGCACATGTGTGTACTTCCTGAACGTACGCTTGTTATATAAGGCAATTTTCTGCCTTCTTAAGACTCCCATCTCCGGTGGGCTAATAAGCAGCTTGGCTGATCCGTAGGACGCCTGCGCACCGACCAAACCATGCAGGGTAAGCTGCTACTTTGCCACAGTCATCCAGAGACACCAGTATTATAGTAATGAGTGAGTGTTGTAATTAGTTTGCAATGAGATGATAAACACCCTAATAGGAATAAAAGGAGACAATACAGGTGTAATATTTGGGATATTTTCATGTATGAAAATGTGTTTCCGGCTCTTTATTGCGTATATGATTGTTGATATTTCTTACGATATTTCTTTATCAATTTTCACCTTGTATTGTATTATAATTCATAATGAAGTAGGATTTGTTTAATGCTGTGTGGTGACTTTACAGAAATCTAATCGGTTTTGGGGAAATTATAAAACATGTATTTTTTATATCATGCAGAAGTTGTTACATGGCATCATTTTTCATATTCACTATCATTGGGTAAACAAATATTAAAATTATACAATAATATAATGAATCCGGAAATTCAGACAATACTTTGAAATACAGTTTACAGTACTGTATGTACTTTTGTTAGTTCCAATGATAATAATAATACTTCCATACTCTTCATGTCCTTAACGACAAACAGGATGTATTTTTCCTCAATATATAAAAATGTAATAATAATTTAAAGACAATTGAACTGGTCAGTTTATCAAATATGATTAGATAATCTTAATATGATTCCTCAGATGTAAAAAATGGGCAACTTAATTTAGTAGGAGTCATTAGCTTTGCGTTTCATAATCTGAGAAACTGGCCTATTATAATTTATCTTTAATAGCCTCTAAACGTGTCACGTTTCACTAAATTGAACAGACACAGTGATCTGGAAAAATCAATGAACCGTCATTTATAATACATATTTTAATAGGAAGAGGTGCTGTAGTGGAGGAGACTGTTATTATGGTGACTAGTGGTGGTGACTCTAGTAGAGGTGACTGTAACTACAGTGACATGTGGAGGTGACTGTATATGAGGTGACACTAACTACAGTGAAGAGTGGAGGTGACTGTAGGGGAGATGACTGTAGGGGCTAGTGGAGGTGACTGTAGTGGAGATTACTGTAACAGAGGTGACTGTAGCGGAGGTGACTGTAGGGGCTAGTGGAGGTGACTGTAGTGGAGATTACTGTAACAGAGGTGGCTGTAGTGGAGGTGACTGTAGGGGCTAGTGGAGGTGACTGTAGTGGAGTTGACTGTAACAGAGGTGACTGTAGTGGAGATGACTGTAGTGGAGTTGACTGTAACAGAGGTGACTGTAGTGGAGATGACTGTAGTGGAGTTGACTGTAACAGAGGTGACTGTAGTGGAGTTGACTGTAACAGAGGTGACTGTAGTGGAGGTGACTGTAGTGGAGGTGACTATAGTGGAGATGACTGTAGTGGAGTTGACTGTAACAGAGGTGACTGTAGTGGAGATGACTGTAGGGGCTAGTGGAGGTGACTGTAGTGGAGGTGACTGTAACAGAGGTGACTGTAGTGGAGGTGACTGTAACAGAGGTGACTGTAGTGGAGGTGACTGAAGTGGAGGTGACTGTAACAAAGGTGACTGTAGAGGAGATTACTGTAGTGGAAGTGATTGTAGTGGAGATTACTGTAACAGAGGTGGCTGTAGTGGAGGTGACTGTAGTGGAGGTGACTGAAGTGGAGGTGACTGTAGGGGCTAGTGGAGGTGACTGTAGTGGAGGTGACTGTAGTGGAGGTGACTGTAGGGGCTAGTGGAGGTGACTGTAGTGGAGGTGACTGTAGCGGAGGTGACTGTAGCGGAGGTGACTGTAGTGGAGGAGACTGAAGTGGAGGTGACTGTGGGGGCTAGTGGAGGTGACTGTAGCGGAGGAGACTGAAGTGGAGGTGACTGTAGGGGCTAGTGGAGGTGACTGTAGTGGAGGTGGCTGTAGGGGCTAGTGGAGGTGACTGTAGTGGAGGTGGCTGTAGGGGCTAGTGGAGGTGACTGTAGTGGAGGTGGCTGTAGTGGAGATGACTGTAGGGGTGATGATTGTAGTGGAGGTGACTGTATGGGTGATGACTGAGGTGGAGGTGACTGTAGTGGAGGTGACTGTAACAGAGGTGGCTGTAACGGAGGTGACTGCAATGGAGGGGACTGTAACGGCAGTTGAATGAAGGAGAAGTGCAAGGTGGTGGTAGAAATGCAACATGGGGGGCGGAGAGGAGGGGGGAGTAGAGACACTTGGGAGAATGTTGTGGAGAACAAAAAGATGCAGTGTAGGAGGGGTGAGGTGAGAATGAGAGGGGGAGACGGAGGAAGGGGCGCGGGGGGAGGGAGCCCTGTGGTTGGCAGAGTGACCTTGGGGGTGCTAGCTGCGTATCAGAGGCCTCTCATGTAGGCTGATTGTCCGGGTGGAAAGGAGGGAGAGGGGGAGGCGAGGAAAAGACAGAGAGAAAGGGGAGAGCTGCAGGTAATTGCAGCACTTGTGTGTGTGAGGCCGGGCGGTCGTGTGATGTCGGGGTACAGCAGGGGGGGGAGAGGGAGGACTGCGGTGCCTTTAGAGGTAAATTGTGGAGCAGAGGGGAAGGAGCAGAGGAGCAGAGGAGGAGAGAAGCTGAGGAAGGGGCCTGCAAGGCTGTAATCACCCCTGAGAGGTCTCGGCTGAGAGGGACAAAGAAACACTGAGGGGTCGGGAGCGCCCGAAGGGAGGAGAGACAGAGGCTGGAGGGAGAGGCAGGTGGACAGACAGGTACGTAGACAAAACAGATAGGTAGACAGGCTGGGAGGCAGTCAGACAGGTCGTTGATTTAGAGGAAACAATCAAAAGATAAAAGTAAACTGTCAAAAGATTCTCTAAATACACCCTTTAGTTCTAGGCAAAGAGAGAGAGAGAGAGAGAGAGAGAGAGAGGGAGAGAGAGAGAGAGAGAGAGAGAGAGAGAGAGAGAGAGAGAGAGAGAGAGAGAGCGAGCGAGAGAGAGAGAGGCGTGACAGACAAAGGGAGGGACCCATAGAGAGAGAAAGAGAGAGCAAGAGTGAGAGGGAGAGAGGAATTGAGGGTGCAGGTCAGGCTGAATAATACAGAGCAGGATCTAGCATCAGCATGCCTCCTCCTCCTTCGTCGCCTCCTCCTCTTCCTCCTCTACCTCGCCCCCATCCTCCTCCTCCTCCTCCTACTCCTCCGCCTCCCGCTCCGATGTAACCCACTGGAGTGGCAAATTACAGCAGGCCTACAGCTGTAGCCCGACATTATGATTAATTTGATCAGTAATTTCTCCTGTTTTTCATTTTAATCGCCGCGACCATTCTGCTGTGGCAGGTCTTTCAGATCTAATTAAGATCAATTCCCGCGTAGCGGAGGTGGCGAACGCAGCACGCCGTCAAATCCCCCGCTCCCCAGCCGGGTCCAGACGCCTGCGGTCCAATCAATCAACTCCTAGAGCAGAACCACAATCAGCCTAATAACACTCACACACACATTCATAATCTGTCTATTAACACACGCACAGCCACATTCATAATCTGCCTTTTAACACTCACACACACATTTATAACCTGCCTCGTCTGCACCTCAACCAATCAGAGAAAAGCTCTGCATTGGATACTATGTGTGTGTGTGTGTGTGTGTGTGTGTGTGTGTGTGTGTGTGTGTGTGTGTGTGTGCGTGCGTGTGAATGTGTGGGAGTGTGTATGTGAGAGCGTATATGTGTGTGTGTGTGTGTGTGTGTATGTTTATGAGCATGTGTGCATGTGTGTGAGCATATGTGTGTGCGTGTGTGAGTGTGTGTGGGTGCATGTGTGTGAGCGTGTGTGCATGTGTGTGTGTGTATGTGTGTGTATGGTTGTATGTCTGTGTGTGACAGCGATGCTGATCAATGAAATCTAAATGAAGCACAGTAACATGTGTGTATGTGTGTGTGTGTGTGTGTGTGTGTGTGTGTGTGTGTGTTTGTGTGTGTGTGTGTGTGTGTGTGTGTGTGTGTGTGTGTGTGTGTGTGTGGTTGTGTGTGTGTGTGGAGGGTAACGTGAGTACACTGAGGGGAAGCGACTGAGAGGCTTGCTGTAGCCTCTTCTCCCCTAGACGCAGTACTAATGAGCCGCTTAATATGATGGGATCCTACAAATTAAAAGTCCCTGTGGACTAGAGGTTGTGGTGATGGTGGGGGTGGGGGTGGGGGGCTGGTGGTGCATCCGACATGATAGAGGAAGAGAGAATTACAATAGCCCGTTAATAACAGCATAATGACCTTTAGTATGTCCCTGTCGCTCTTGATATTGTCAACTCATAATTGGCTGAGGGTGTGTGTGTGTGTGTGTGTGTGTGTGTGTGTGTGTGTGTGTATGGGCGTGTGTGAATGTGTGGGTGCATGTGTGTGTGTGTGTGTGTGTGTGTGTGCTGACAGTCTGAGAGGTATGTATTAGTATGTTACCGTAATAATGACTTAATGTTAGCTAAGTAGCGTAGGCTCAGATAAGCTTCATTCTATTAATAGACTTTAGAACCTCAGGGCCCAATATCCGCAATGGAAACACTTACATAATTACAGCTGGATGTGTGTGTTCGCACGCACGTTTATGGGTGTGTATGTGTGTGTGTGGTGGGGGGGGGGGGTGGTAAGTGTGGTAAGTGTTTCTGTGTTGTATGTGCATGCCCCTATTAGTCTGTGCCTGTGGGTGTTTGCTGTGTGTGTGTTTTAATATGTGTGTTTGTGTTGTCTCTCAGCGGATAGGTTACCTCTATGGATTAACCAATGAGAGGCTTAGTAATTCTGGTTATCCAATCAGTCACGGCCAGGGGAGCTGCTGGGGTCTGAGATCCTATTGCACCAGTGGGTCGGCAGGGGGGGGGGGGTTGCCCTTGGACGGGCGCTACAGACACACGCACACACACACATACGTGCACGCATTCACGTACACAAACACATATACACATCACGCACACGCACGTGCACACACACAAGTGCACACACACACACACCCGTCACCCATACACACACACACACCCACAAACACAGTTTAATCCTATTTGATGAGGCAATATCTTAATGAAGGCTGAAGGCTTCTTGACCCCCCAGGATTCTGGAGCCAGCCTCACCTCACTCCTCCGGGACGGTAGTAACTCAACATGGTTGTTATAAGACTGAAATGATCCAAATAGTCCAAAATAATACTATTAAATAATATATAGATAACAGGATTGTATAATGAATAAATAATACTATTAAATAATACATTAACAATACTATTAAATAATAGATTAATAATACTATTAAATTAGTATTATAAATCACAAATAACAGTAATCACTGATTTGTTTATGTTGTTATCCAATGTGAATCGAAATAGTCATCAGTATGTTTGTGTGTGTGTGTGTGTGTGTGTGTCTGTGTGAGAGACTCAGTGAGTTGATTGGTCTCCCGCAGTGAGGTCGACATCGTGTGTATCTGTGTGTATCTTTGTCAGATATGGCGTATGTGGGTGTGTGGGTGTGTGAGAGAGGCGATCAATGTGTGTGTGCGTGAGTGTGTGTTGGTGTGGGTGTAAGAGATGGTCATTTTGTGTGTGTGTATGTGTGTGGGAGGTGGTCAACGTGTGTGTGTGTGTGTGTGTGTGTGTGTGTGTGTGTGTGTGTGTGTGTGTGTGTGTGTGGGTGTGTGTGTGTGTGTGAGGTGGTCAGTATGTGTGGGGGGGTTGGTCAGAGCGTGTGTTTATGAGGTGCTCGGTGTGTATGTGTGTGGGGGGGTGGTCAGAGTCGGTGTACGGGGCTGGGCAGCAGGGGTCCTTCTGAAGCCATTAAACCAGCGGCGCTGCTCCTCCGTCTGGCCAGCCTGACAGCACCAGAGAGGGCTGCACGGGGAAACTAATAGCAGACACATCCCCGCCATAAAGAAGGCTGCTCCACAACCCATAAGACGCTGACGCTGATGAATGGGAGTGCGACCCGGGCCGGGATCCAACAGAAATGAAACCGCAGGGATATCAAATAGGTTATTATCGCCCCGCCCTGACAGCCGGACGGACAGTGTGCACCAGAGATGAATGGACGGACAGACTGACAACAAAAAAACTGCGGGACCGGAAGAGACATGGAGACATAGGGGCTGATGACCCCTGATACAGCCATAGGGAAGATAACCCCAAGGCGCTCATTGTAGTTGAGGACAGGGAGGGGGGTGTTCACGGCTTTCATGTTGGAGACGAATATTCCCCCGGCTCTTCAGAACCTCAGCGGCCGAGCTGCCATGAATCAACCGGCCGGGATAAGGATCAGAGCCGGGGCGTCTGGAGCTCCACATGAGCTCTGTGTTATCTGCAGATGTCCCCGCGTGCGACACGTCGCAGGTCCGCTCCTCCTTCACCCTTCCACACTAAATAGTTTTATCATACTCATTACTCCTGACTCCCATTGACTTTTAAAGGGTAAGGGGAAAAGTAGGTAGTACAGTTAATCAGGGCTTTTTTACTATGGTACGCCGTATGTTGCCCAGCCAGGTGGGGTGTGTGGGGCGGGACGTCAGGAACTCTTGGCCGGGACAAATCATAAAGGGCAACGACATATTGGTCAGTTCCCCTCCCTCCTCTGTCTCAAGCTCCTCTGCCTTCTATGTCCTCCACTTGTTCATTTTCCCTTGATTTAATTATTTTCTATTGTGCGTGTTAAACGTGGTGACGTAATTAAAGGCAAAACAAAATAAACGTTAAATTGTAATTATTGCTACATCCCACCTGTGAGTTTGCTGCCATCTAAAGATGAAATATCGTTGCGAGTTTAAGAGCACAGCTTTGCTTACACACGGAGCTCAAAGCGCACTGAATGATACGCCCGTCATCATGGAAGGCAGACTACATTGTGATTTATGATGCAGGCCGACACAAACACAGCCTGCTGTCTGTGTTCGTCAAGCCCCCTGGGACTTACCTGCAGCGGCAGGGGCGGAGTCACAGGAGAGGGCAGGCTGCGGGCGGGTGATTGGGTGGCCCGGTGCGGCGGGGAGAGGGGCTGGTGGCCGGAGGTGGAGGAGCACGTGGAGCCCCCCGGGGAGGGGGTGGAGGAGAGCCGTCGACCGGGCGACGCCATGCGATGCTGGCTGGGGGCGTGGCCCAGGACCGTCTGGTGATGCTGCTGATGATGCTGCTGCTGCTGTTGCTGCTGTTGTTGCTGTTGTTTTTGCTGTTGTTGTTGATGTTGTTGTTGTTGTTGTTGTTGTTGCTGGTGATGGTGGTGCTGCAGCTGCTGGAGGTGTTGGAGATGCTGGAGCTGGGAGTTCAGCGATGAGGTAGCTGTAGGCAACAGGACCACACACGGTTAGATCACCAAGTCAGGTCAAGAGAGGAAAGCCTTTCTCTTTTCTCAGTGCAGTACAGTCGTAAAGTCCTAAAGGAGGATGACGGTGAATCCTAAGCGCTCAAGAAGGAGAAAGGTGTGAGGGCTGAGGCAAGAGTCGCTGGCTGGCCTTCCTCTGCCCAGGGATGTCTAGGAGTGCACTAGGGTGGAAATGGAGAACATTGCTTGCTCTTTAATCAGACCGTAGTTACAAAATCCAACTGCTGATGGCCATTTTAACACCCACAGGAGCCCGTAGACGCCAGCACCGCACCACACACTTCTGCTTCCCTCATAAGGTGTTGACATCCTTCCAAATGAGCCGGTAAACAGCAGGTAGTGTAGAGATGGAAGTGGGATGCCAGTACAATGGGCAGAGCCATGCTGTAAGCCCTATAAGCTATTTGCCTCTCACACCTCTGGATGAATATACATATGGAGGAGAGGTGTGGGGTGCACAGGGCACCCAGAGGGGCTCAGATGTAAATTGTGATGCGTCACAACATAGACCTGGAGTACTTTTTAGCTGCTACAACACTAAAGCTCTGTGAATAACCAAATTCAGCCGCCTGGAGGACGAGCTATCAACTATCAGAGATATAATGGTTCTCTGCGGACCCGGGGCTCTTCATTGTCCATGGGTTGAATGTCATAATCCTGGTGTTTAAGGGCTTGAAGTCTGCCTGGATCCAGCCATCCATCTCAAGAGGAATTAACCCATTAACTTATTGAATCCAAAAATAGCACGTCGCTACAATCTCTTTTGTTGAATTAAATACACATAGTTGAATTAAATTCACACACCTTTTTTTTCAATTTTCTCGTTCTATCATGCTATTAGACTACGTCAGTCTAAAGACTGCGCTTCACTACATAGGAGATACAGAGAAACAAAGTTAACTGTTTAGTAGAACAAGAAAACCGGAACGGATAGATAGATAGATCGATAGATAGACAGATAGACAGATAGACAGATAGACAGATAGATAGATAGATAGATAGATAGATAGATAGATAGATAGATAGATAGATAGATAGATAGATAGATAGATAGATAGATAGATAGATAGATAGATAGATAGAAAGTTAGATAGAAAGATAGATACATACATAAATGCATGCATAGATACACAGAATTCCCCCTTAGGGATGAATAAAGTACTCATCAAACCAATATGACAATATGACATCTCTGCAACATGCTGTATGTAGATACTTTTCGGATTGAAAAAAATAATGGCCTCTATCTTTTGGTCTTGGTTGGCCCTTGTTGTGTAAAACACAGTTTCTCATACTCACACAATGTTCTTAAAAGGGCCTAAGCAGCATGGAGAACAACAATGGAGCAAAGGTTCAAACGGGAGCTGGGTGGATTGATAGCGCTGCCGAACACTGACAAGCTTGTGTACATACAGAATCAATGCACTTCAATAATGTACTGCCTGCTCGTCTGGTCTGGGGTGAATAAAACATGCAGGGAGACAGGTCTTTGATTAGCACGACCACTACGACTCCTCAACAGCCCCCGATGTACACTGGATCAAAATGATACCCCCTCTCTCTCTGTCTCCCTCTCTCTCTCTCTCTCTCTCTCTCTCTCTCTCTCTCTCTCTCTCTCTCTCTCTCTCTCTCTCTCTCTCTCTCTCTCTCTCTCTCTCTCTCTCTCTCTCTCTCTCTCCCTCTCTCTCCCCTTGTTCTCGGTACAGTAGCAGAAGCCCGGCAATGGGAAGCCAGTGTCTCTCGCCCAGTAAACAGTGCGCTGTTACACTTGTGCTCGATCCACTGACACATTGACACCTCCCTCACACCCCGGCATGAATTATAAATCAGCCTGGGCTCGCGCGCCACAAGTCCAATTCTCACTCCAAATGTAGGGGCAAGTGGTCTCTGCTTGGCCCTGCGTCCCTGACAGAGCTCAGAGCGCTCTTCCTTTAGCGGGCGGACGGGAAAACAACGGTTTGAAGCCTGGAACGAAAAAAATGGAACGAACAAGAAGAAGAAAAATCACAGGAGGGAAACGTAGAAATGAAAAGAGAGATAAACAAGAGTAGTGAACGGCCATAGAAATCAAACTTCTGTCAGACATTATGGAGTGTGGGTCGTGGGAGGGGGGGGGGGGGGGGGGTTGGGGGCATTGGAGATCAAAGCGAAGTGTAGAAGGTCCTCCAGCGTCGACCATTAGACGGCAGAACAACAGAAGAAGTATAGGAGCGGAAAGCAAAACAAACACGCAGGGAAAACGGAGGAACCCCCCTGTGGCCCTATTATAAGGGGCTACACCACAGGTAACTAGCTGCTTTAACCGCAGCGCTTTATAAACTCTGTCATCTTGTTAAGACTGCCTGGACCACTGACCCTTCCCCCCCCATCCCTCCTGCCAGCTGGTGGTACTGGTGTCTAGGAGCTGGGTGCTGGAGCTACGCCTGTGTGATTGCTTTGGCTGAGCACATCACCCAGAGGGGGCCGGGCCGGCTAATTGTTTGCGCTCCTTCATGCTAGCGACTGGGGTGGCCAGGGGGCATGGGGGGAGTGGGGTCACGGTCGGCTGGTGGGAGGGGGGGGGGGGGGGGGACTAGCCTGCTCATTATGCTCCACTCCTGACTGTGGGTGTACGCAGGGGCCCGCGGCGCCCCAGGCCCCCCCCCCCCCCCCCCCCCCGTAGACGCGCCAGCACTAAGGCACTGGGAGGCGTCACCGCCAGCCCTGTGTTATCGCTGCCCAGGACACAGAAGACACGCAGACTAAATGGAGGGAGTCACTATTGCATGCCTCATTACATGCCGAGTTGATACTTAAGCTGAGGAATTGTGTGCAAAGTTGAATGCTTGATTGTTTAATTCACTAAATTTTAACTTAATTAGTTGATTGCATGCTAAACTGAAGTTCATGGATATAATACATTTTGTGGTTCGCCGTAGGGTTGAGTGCTTTTTTTAGCACTGGTCCTTAAAAACAAGTTAAGGACCACCGCAGCAATAGCGTCCTAGATGCCATGATGAATCAGCCATTTAGCGCAAGTCAAATGCTTAGTTGACGTCGGTGAATGTGGTCCTCTGGTTAGCTGATGAAACGGCCGTGCGTCCTCTCTCAGCGGTTGTTGTCTGCCGTTGTTCTAAACAGAGCGGCAGCCCACCGGCGTTCCTCCTCCAGAAATCAGCCGTTATCTCCGACTGTCGCCGTCTCCTGAAGTGGAGGAGCGCGACGCGAGACTGATTGTCAGAGGTCGGAGGCTAGGTCAACGCCTGGCTCGTTCGTCAGACAAATGCTATTTTTGTTTCCCTGTCTGGCTGGGGCGGCACGGGAAGGAGCAGCCGGTGTTCTCATTACCGGCGCTATCTCATGGCTCTGAAGGCACCCGCGCATTACACCACTTTCCTCTCCCCTCGTTGATTCCATAGCTCTCTCTGTGGGGGCACAGCAGGTACACTCCCAGCCTGGCCCTGTGGATTGATGCTCTCTGGAGTGTACGTGAGCGTGGGGGTTGTATTCTCTCCTAGTGTTTTGTGTTGGGTTCCATGATCGGTGTTTGTATGCACATTGACTTGTGTTTGTGTTAACAGGTGGGGGGATCAAGCAGTTCAGACTTTCAGCATGCTTGGTGGACTGTCAGCAAGTCCAGGGATAATTATGGGATATGATATTAAATTTGCCAGCAACTACATTAGCATGAATACATTACTTGCATGAAATGAAACTTGATAATTGACCCTGGGTGGCCCATGGTGTTCCTGCCAACTGGCATAACAGTCTGGGCGGGATCATCTCTTATGTATTACTATGTATTACTTACTCTTTGTGTCTGATCCTATGCAATGCAACCCCCCCAATATTGTTGCCTGCAACAGAGAAGGCGATTTGAAGACATTGATTCCTTTGTCCTCAACATGCTGATATCCCACCGACACGTCTGTCCAAGACCAAGAAGCATCCCCACACAGGCTGGATAGTGAGCGGTCTTGTCAACACAACAGGAGACGGAGTGTTTCTCAGACCATCAAACTGCTGTCTGCTACAGTACAGCATGCAGTGCAGAGACGAGGACTCAAAAGACATCCAAGAAAAACAATCAGGGACCACAACAGAACCTTATGAAGCCGAGATTCAGGAAGAATCATCCAGGATTATGTCTCAGTCATTTAAATGCATTGCTAAGTATTTTGACTCAAAAAAGGTCCTGTATGCAATATCTATGATCCCTTGTGCAAAGATGCCTAACCCCTTCCTGTGTGTAGTTAACCAGTTGCTCTATTCACTGGCTAATTCCTACCTGCTCCTTAATAACCTGTCTCTGTATGTCAAGTCTAACAGCTACCCGCTCCTCAACAAACTGTGTCTGTGTTCCCTGCCCAGGTCAACGACCTGTATCTCTACTACCCTGACCCGTGCCTGCTTGTAAACAACCTGTATCTGTATTCAGTGTTAGCAGCTTTGGATGATAGTGTATCCTAACTGCCCATCAATACTGTTCGAATGAGGGGCCAAAGAGGTCTCCATCAGGGGGTAACTCACCACTGTTGAAAGTAGTTTGATTCGGGTCGCTTTTAACTCACTTTATTTGTTAAAGTATTTCGGTATGGTAACTATGAAGCAAAAGGGAGGGAATTGTATCTAACAGCGTAGAGAGAAATACCGTGAGCTACTTCGAGCCCCCGGGCTTAGGCCCGAGGCTCTCTGCCGGTCTGCCTATGAGTCTCTCTGACCTCCTCTGGCTCCGGGCGCTGCGAATGAACCAAGTAGAAGTGGCCTATGTGAAGTGGGCGTGGTCTATGTGACGTCTTAGCTGCGGCTTCCACGTCTGTCTTAAAGATGCTGCCTTCTGTTGCTGGGGTAGATATTACAGCTTGTATGTTTGATCCTGCTCCCTTGTGGCTGTGTGGGGGTAGTGCAGCTTGTGTGTTTGATTCTGCTTCCTAGTGGCTATGTGAGGGCAGCTTATGTGCTTAAATTACGTAACACCACCTAACCCTGTCTGAAGACAGCAGCCCTTCCTAAAAGGATAACTTCGGGAAGTAACAACCAGGACCCTAACTTCTGAAAAATGTTGGGTCTAAGTGACTAATGCAGCCAACAATTTTGAAATTGGACCAGTATTGAGCGAGAGCGCTTTAGCCATTGCAGCCAATTCGCGGTGGTGATGTAACCCCAAGGGGCAAAAGCGCCCAGTCAATGTGGGTCTTTTAAAAGTGCTTGATTTTGCCACTGACAGTCCCGGATAGTTATTACCGGCATAAGTGACAGACAAAATTATGGAAAGGATCCCAGAGAGAAATAAAACTCTACTCTCACGGGATTCAAGGAGAGTGAGACTTCTCCTTTAGGGAGATTGGTAAGACCCAACAAGCAGACCGGATCAAGCCAAAAGTAAAGACAAAAGTTGTTAATTCTATGTCGGGATCCTTTCCATCACTTAGACCCAAAAATTATGGGAAAATAGGATTAGGGACGTTGAAAAAGAGTCAAGCTTTTTTGCAATCTAAGGCAATGATGCTACATATGCGTGATAAGTCGTGATAAGTTTCACCAGTCACATCATTGACCAAGGCTTTGCGTTCTCCAGAAAGGACCAACGGCGTGACTGGTCCGACTTCTCAGAATCAGTGATGTCAAGAGAAGAGGCATGAGTTGATGGTGCAGACCTTGATCTCTTCAGAACAACAGCAGTGCTCTCTCATATTAGAAAAATATCAGAGCTCGACAGTTCCCCTATAATGAGAGACCCGGCAGAGGACACGCCACCAGCCAGTTCTCCTCAGGACCAGGGCGCGCCACAGGGGGGGGGCTGTTCCACCACCCGGCCTCTACACCCTCCCCCCCCCCCCCCCCCCCCCCCCCCCGACCCACCCGTCCAGCGCCTGGCGGTGGTAATGACTCCACCAGAGGAGACTTAACATTCAGCGTGGACCAGAGGTAATTAAGACGGTGGCCAAACCAAGGTCATTCTGACTCACTGGATGAGATGGCAGCACTTACTTAGCAGTGAAGTGGATAAAATACCTCGCTTTCCACGGGAATTCATTTCATTCTCTAACTGCCGTGATTAATTATGGGTGTCCATCACTTGTGAATAATACGTCGATAATACTTTAAGTACTACCGGATTGATAGGACTTGGCATGGACTGACAAAAGTGTGTCATTCTTTAATAACTGATCCAAATTACTTGCACTTATATTAGTAAGTACAGAAGTTCGAAGTAGTACGATAATTAGATTTCGGAGATTGATCAAATTTATATGTTGGAGGTGGACAAGGAAAGTAAATATGAAATAAAAACCTGTTGAGAAATAGTATCCATGTATCAATAGTTATGTACACCTCAACAGGAAGCCCCAACGTAGAAAGGCAATATAAAGTATTTCAAAACACATCACAACATCCATC